>NW_018128183.1:253203-254796 GCF_001952655.1 Monopterus albus | reverse complement strand
TGAACCCATTTATCAGTGGCAGATAAAACCAAACAAAGCAGAGGAGTCGCAGCTTCGAACTCGCTGCCCTTTGGCTGCTGTGTGATCCGTTTTCCTCTCTGACGCTCTTTACCCCTCACTGTCTGTTTTGTCATCTGCCCAATCAGTGTTTCTTGATTGTAATAATCAACAAGTTGAATTGTAAAAACACTCACCTCACTCAGAGGAGAAATGAGTTAAATAGCAAATAGTGAAGCCACAGCAAATCTGTTCTTAGTTGTAAATTATTTCCATCTCATTGTCTTGAATGCTAATGAAGCAATCAACCAAAACATTTTTTAAAGCTTTGTGCCTTCTGTAAGTAAAAAAAAAAACTACTTTTTTTTGTTAATGCACTAATCCTGAAAAACACATTTAGGTAGGTAAAGAACTGAAATAATGTTTGATTCACATCTGTAATCAATTAAAATCAAACTGCAGCGCTCAGATAAACTGCACCAGGAGCTCCTACTGTAGCACCAGGGTTAAGACAGAGCTTCAGGAGACTCATCGAGAGATGGATGGAGCTTGTACAGGGAGATGAGCGTATTCTGTTGAGAAGTGTGAAGATGCACTGTCACACACTTATTACTTTTCTGGTGGTGGTGTCAAATGAGGCAATTTCATTTTGCTCCTCTTCCTGAGAGTTTCTCACCAGCTCGTCTTTGACTTTGACTCCTACTGCAGACTCTCATTCTCTCTATGGTTTTGCTCCTACACACTGTTCTAATCGATGTAAAGTAATAATTGAATGTTTTGGTTTAGTCATGGTTGATTATTGTGGATAGTTTTTTTTAGACCTACTAATGAGGATGAAGTAGAAAAAGAGCAAAAAGCCAAGTCAAACATCTTAAATTCAGTAGTTTTTACCAGTTTGTATTTCTAACAGATGAAGACATGCGTCACCTTGTGAATGTCCCTCTTCCTCTTTTCCTTTTATCTGGTATTTTACTCATGACTCATCCACAGTTTTTCACATCTGAACACACTTTTAGATACACACATGAAAACATGACATGGCTTCCTGCTGCCAAGGTTTTGTGCCCATGTAATTGGAAGAGAGGAATCACATGAGCTTTGTGCCCCAGGCCATGGCCTGCTGGCTCGGTCTGATGCCCCTGTTTCTTCTCAAACATCCACAATCTGTCCTTTGCGAAGGGGTTTGAAGTGTCCGTTTTTTTACCTTTGACCTACAGTAGCTTTGGACCGACACACGTCAGGCCATTCTTAGTTGCTCTTTTAAGCTGGCAAAAACATTATTTACTTGACTCCCATGGGCCCAGAGCCTGGGAAGTTTCCAGCACAGCTAAGTAGCAATAAAGGGATTTAGAGGCAAGTTTCTTTAGTATAAACAGTTCAGAGATGTAAGATTTGAGTCTTATAGACTCTAGTTACTTTATCAGCTTTAGTTACTTCTCCTACCTGTAGTTCCTTTTAGTTACCTTTCATAACTTTATCTTACTTGTTTATGCATATTACAGCTGTATTGATGATTGTCCAGAACTACTGAGCTTTGGTTATTTTAATGCATTTGTTTCCCTTGCTTATATATCCTACAGCTGTAATGAAGCAGAA
>NW_018128183.1:215603-253074 GCF_001952655.1 Monopterus albus | reverse complement strand
ACACACACACACACACACACACCTGGTGTAGATCACATTCCAGCAAGGAGGTGTGAGCTCCTGCTCACCAAATGACCAATAGGATTACAATGCATGAATTGTTGTACCTTTGTTTAGTGCAGAGCAGCCCAAGAAGATAAAATGTATTGTAAGACCTTAATTCGGGGTCAGTGGATGGAACTCGGGCGGAAGCTCTGTCTCTCTGATCCCAGCACTGTAAGGCCTACCTGTGATCAGACATTCAGTAAACTTTCTGCTGATTTTAAACAGTCCTCTCCTGTCGTCACTTCTCATGCTTCCAACAAAAGAACGGGTTAATTTCTAACAGAGAGGAGAGTGAGGAAGGCTTTTTAGCACTGTGGAAAATGATGGTGTCATCAGATTTCCCTTTAGTGATATTGCTGTGGTCCCATAACTCAACAATTAACTAACCACAACACAAAAATATGGTCCAAGTTGTTATAAGCTGGAAGCATTACATTAATTCAGTAATTTATCTTGTCTGTTTCCTCTTGATCTATAGGACAACTCTCCCTGCCAGTCACAGTCTAATTGCATTGTGCTCGTAGAGACTACACAGTTTAAGGGAGTCAAAATGCAGGCTTGATTGAGCACACGTGCACTATGGGTGAGCCTCTGAATTTATCAGTCTCACCTAGCGGTCATTGACAGAGCTTTTAATTTCACACTCCTCCTTGTGTCAATATCACTGCAGCTCAGGCTCATAAATATATGCAGCCAAAAGACACTAACCTGGACATTTTCCAGGCTCAGTCGCTTGCAGACCTCCTGTTTACTGACCCAGTGTGTTTTCCAGAGCAGGTGTGCATACTCAAGCTTGTCTGTGCATCTGAGTATCCATCGGCGAGCGAGCACTTCTTGAAACCTTTCTGCTCATCCTTGTAACAGTTCTGCTGGTGGAAACACACATACAAATGATTTGATTAAGAATTTTGCTAAGTAGGACTGATTTTCAGGTCTCTTCCTCACCCCCAACCCTTCCAGGCTTAGTCCAGAAGGTGGACCAGCGCCTCCCGGTGGCCAATGAGTACCTGCTGCTGTCAGGTGGGGCCCGGGAAGGGGTCTTGGATCTCAACCCTGAGGACCTGGGAGACTATGTCAAAGGGGCCGACTTTGACCTCGACTTCACATTGCTGGTGCCCGCCCTGAAGCTCCATGATCGCAACCAGCCGGTCACCCTGGATATGAGACACTCCCCACCCTGCCACTCGTGGCTCAGTCTCCGACTCTGTGACTCCAACATCCTGTCTCGTTGGAGCATCTGCTGCCAGGAGGAGAATGAACTTCCACCTGAGGAAGAGGAGGAGGAGGAAGAAGGGGTAATGGGTAAGGAGAACAAGTAGAATAATCACTGCACAGAAAGAAATGTGAAGGAGAAATTGATAATGTGGGCAAGGAAAAGGGTAAGAAAAGATTCATAGATGAAGAGGGGAAAAAAGAGCAGCAGGGATAATACAAAAAGATTAGGTCAAGGTGGAAGGAGGATAGGTAAGCAAGAATGTAAAATAGAAAAATGAGATAAGAGGGAGAAGATGAGCAGGAGAGACAATAACAAAGGTTCTATAACAGTATGTGGGGGAAGGAATGAGAACTGATTGAATTTTGTTCATGTTTCACTCGGATAATTTGATGCATGATGATGTTGGGATCCAAATTTATCTGGCAAGCTGCCACAGACGCCCATTCCTCGGGATGATAAAAGCCTCCTCGGGAAATCAGCAGTGAAACATTTATGAGTGTAACTTAATGGCGAGTTCAAGATTATTCTGTAGCTTCTGGAGTACTTGCGAGTGTGAAACCTCCAAGATGAGAAAAATCAATGACATTTATTGATATGAATTTCTTTAGTTTTCAGCAAGTGGAAACATTCCCCACGTCCTCCCACAGGATGTCATATTACTGTGTTTGTGGTGGCAGGATGGGGCAAATTTGTAGTTGACAGACTTGAGCCACATGAGCAAAATGCACAAGAAGTTTATGAAGTGCAGAATAGTCCAATCCTCCCGCGTCCTGTCTGGCTCTGGCTAAGCACCTGCTGGATGTTAGCCATCACTTGAGGATCGTTGGGCTTTGTGACTGCAAGACACTAAATGAATCTGTATGGGGAGACGCAGCATTTAACCCTCCGCTTCCCTCTCTCTCCTGCTCAGGTAAGGGCTCCATCCCCTCCCTGGGCTCTCCTCAGTCTCTGGATGGATGCTATTTCTCTCCCAGCCTGGTGACAGACTGGTTCTGGGGGGTGGTGAGCGAGGCCGTAGAGGAGCTGAGGCGCAGTCCCCAGAGAGGCATCCCCACCCCGGATCGACTAGAGAGGAATGGACCCCTCACTACCATCATCCTACAGGTACTTGTTCCCTTGTGGATATGATGCTAAAACGTAGGCAGCTGGACTCATTATGTCTGAAATGATAGGGAACATCAGAACGCTTAACTGACGAGTTTAGCTCGCAAATTGCTCATTTAAAAAGCACATTTCTGTGGGATGAAATCAATATTGGAGCACCTTAGGAGTTGAATGTTAAAATAATTGAATAATGTTTTTAAGAGGAAAAGAAACTCAGTACAGAGTCAATGATAGTATATTATTTATGCTCCCCCTCCTCCTTGCAGGCAGGCTCTAGCCGGGTGCTCTACGACCTGCTGCCTGTGGTGTCATTTCGGGGCTGGCCTGCTGTGGCCCAAAGCTGGCTGACTGCCAACCACTTCTGGGATGGTAAAATCACAGAGGAGGAGGCCATATCAGGCTTCTACCTGCTGCCCTGCTGCTCCCCACTGGGTGGCCGGCCTGACAGGGAGTGGAGGCTCGCATTCTCACGCAGCGAGGTGAGGGGGATTGTTAATGTAACATTTTTTCTGTCAAGTTTGGTGTCACATTGTATTAGGTTAAAGCATCAGTACCATATGTCCCTCTGGTTTTGTCTTATTCCTTTGCCCAAGGTCTTTCTTTTCATCCCATTGTCTGTCCCTCTCTCTCTAACACTCCTGGAGAATCTGCAGTCCTGTCCCTGCTTATCTCACTAGACCACTGCTTCTGTTATTACCAGGTTCAGTTGAAGAAGTGCATCCCCTTCCCCATGGCTCAGGCTTTCCAAGCAGCCAAGGCAGTGCTGTCTCGTATCCTGGCCCGTCCTCGTGCAGGCCTCAGCCTCTATCATCTACGCACTCTGCTTTTCTGGGCCTGTGACCGACTTCCTGCTGCTTACTTGTGCTGCCCTGATGCTGACACTCCTGGTCGCCTCTTCCTGGGTCTTCTAGATGACCTGGCTCACTGCATCCTGGGTAAAAACTGCCCAAATTACTTCCTGCCTCAGTGCAACATGTTGGAGCACCTGACAGACGGCCAGGCACTGCTTGTTGCCAGAAAGCTGGCCCATATGCGCTCAGATCCCAGTGAGCACCTTCGGGCTGCTCTGGACCAAGCTCAGCAGGCAGGACAGCTGAAGAAGGAGCTAACAGCTAGCATCAACGGTCATGGATCCCCCGGGCATCACCCAGCCAATGGCATCATCTCGCCTTCAGAGGATAAGCTGGCGCAGCGGCTGCAACAGCTGGTCACGGAGAACCCTGGGAAATCTATATCCGTCTTCCTCAACCCTGATGATGTCACTAGGCCACACTTTCGCATTGATGACAAGTTCTACTGATGCAGACACACAGTAGAGAAGATCTGTAGAAATGTGTGTTAAGGTGACAAACACACTTTGCAAATGTTCTGAGACACATCAGAAACCCAGGCAGGTGTTTCTCTTCAGAACACAGCAGGCCTGAAACCGAACACACTCCTCCTGCTCATCATCGTTAGGCTGAACAGTGCAACACAGCCTTGCTGCTTGACTGACTTCAAACCAAAAACACACACGTCCTGCTACTGACTAATGAAATCCAGTTTAGCAGACATTGCACAACAGATGTGATGTCACCGAGCTGTTGCCACGGAGACGGTCCTCGCCTAACGAGCTGGCCTTAACAAGACTTATCAGCTGGTGCTACAAAGACGAGGGCCAGCTTTATTCGTGTGAAATAGGTCCATTGGAGATCAACGCGGAGAATGTGTGTGTGTGTTCTGTGTGCACATGTACACCTAGGTGTTTCAGATATTACACCTCTAAAGACAGAGGGAGAAAGGTGTCATTGATTGCTGCATTTCTCCCCTTTTTATTGCAGATCAGAGTGGACAATGGTTGAATTAGAAAAGAAAACCAAGGTGTGGCTGATGTAACTGAATGTAATGTTGTGAGCACTACTGCCAAGTCTCTTTTCTCTTCCAGCTACAGTTTAATGCTCTTTTTTTTGACTCCCACGGCTCAATTAACAGCATCTTCTTCACTGTTTTCTATCCTTCTCAGGTATTCATAATACTTATTTTATTTTTAATGTACAGTATATGATCCCCTTTAACTATATTTCATGCCACTTACATTTCACTGGGTAAGGGAATGTACCAAAGAGCAAAAGCAAAAACATGCCTTGCATATCCCCAAACATCACCACATTTTCTCCTCTTGGTTACACTAGAATTCAGAGGCAATTTGATGGAAAGTGCTCATTATCCATCATAGAGATATACGCTATATACATCTACAAGTAAATTTTAAATTACATACAGTAATAGATACTTCAACTACATCAAAACGTCCACTTTAGTGTTCAGTTTGAGGACAGGACAGAAATGGACTCATCTCTAGGTCTCTAGGATCTTTAGGTTTGCTACGAGTCAGCTACAGTCAGCTAAGAATATCCCTTCTGAATTACCACAGTCAGTAAAGTTAGATCTAAATGATTTAAGCAACTTTTTAGGCAAACAAAACAAGAATGTATGCAGATAAATGCAGTGCCTCTATCTCCCCCTCATGCAGCTCTTTCATTTCCCTTCCTCATCCTATCTAGATTTCTCCCCAGAGAGTTGGCATCTTTCTGTCTTTCAGCAGTGAACCATAAAAAAGCTTCTAAAACTTGGTACTACGCCAACTTTAGGTTTACAACCACACTGCTGCAGTGCCAGTCAGCCGATTTGATTACAAGCTGCATAGTCAGTAAATAGAGTAGCTGCAACAAGTATAACCAGACAAGCAGTAGTGTTCTCCTTTCCATTTGCATTAGCGTTGTGGGTCTTGTTTGAACTTAATCTGCAACTAACTGGGAGATAAACTTGGATTAAATTGGATTTACAATGCACTAAAATGCTTTTTCCATTGTTGGTATATAGGCAGGTTACAAAACACTACAGGCATGATTGTTATGATTAAGTTTACGTAGATATTAAGGTGACGGGAGTTAGTTCTGTTCATTTTTCTTTTTTAAGATACTGGTGAAATGTTTCTCACTCAAACAGGTGTATGAATGGTTCTGAGTCTGGCTCTACAAATTCTATGTGCTTACTACTGAAAGAATGTTTTCTAGCGTCTGTCTGTAATTGTTGTGCGAGTGTGTGCACAAAATGGACCTGAGGAAAACCAAAGCGCGTTGTTGCAGGATGTATAGGCAGGGCGTGTATTCAGCTGCCAGGCTTTAGAGAATTGGGTGTTTTCAGCACTTTTCCAATATGGGCCATGATTGTCGTCACGCACCAGTTTTGAAGAGAAAATCACAGCCAATCATCAGAAGGTATAGGCAGCGTAAAGGTACTTTCTCAGTGTTTGATGTTTGACAGAGAGTGTTGAAGTGCCAAATGCGGCAGGTGTGTGTCTCACTGTGTACCTTAATGGGCCTAGTTAGAGATGACTAGACACTGGATACAATCTGTGATTTTTTATTTTTTTTCAAGCATATGAAATCTTTGTGGAGAATTATCAAATCCTGATAATTTTACGATGTGGCTGTTTTTTGATATGCAATGAAGCCCCCTATGGAAATGCCTACTTTAAGTTTAAGGGGTCACTATCTGCTGTCCAGGGATTGCATTAAACACAGGTGACACTCCCAAATATCAGTCTTTGCTGTGCTCTACTGTGTTTATATTTTTGTGCTGAAACTTCTGGTGATTCTACTTAAGATTCATTCAACTGCTGTGGATAAATAATACACTAAATATGATGAATGTACCCACTGTATCTCTCTAATCAGTTCTCTACTTGAGAACACAGTAACCTTTTCACTGCTATCTCAACAGATGTACTCTGGTCTGCACTCGGTGCTGAAATAAACATCAGTACTGAATCACTCCACAGTTTTTGAAATTGAATTTCATATCTCTTTGATTACTTGAGTTCTTATAAGTGCAAATTATTTTCTCTGTATCAGCTGATTTGCGGTATTTATTGCTGTTATTTTCTGGGGGTTTATATTGATCAGTTGTCAAGCTTTAGCATGAAATAAATGACTACGTTTCAAATCACATTTTGTGGAAATCCTCTCATTATGCTTGCAATCCTGTTTCCACTATCATAAAATGCCAAGGAATGGGATAATAAAACATCTCTGTAAATTGTGTTTATAGTGACTGCCATATGAGATTTAATGGAAGTTGTGGCACATGCGAGCCAACAGAGGGCGCTCCAGGACAGCGCTTGTACAGAGAGATTATCACATTAGTTTGCTCTGCACCATCACACTGTTTGGAGAACAATAGGATGCTCCAGGCTGATGTTTCACACACAAATCCATGCCACCAGAATGTTAAAGTTTACAGACATTGGTCACATTTAGCATGCTGTAGGAACCAAAGGCCTTTCTGTGCTTCAGTGTGCTCTTTTCTCTTGCCCAGAGAAAGGTCAGAGATAAGGGCCAGGACAATCCAGCCGCATGGAGTGTTGCTGACACTTCCTCCGTTTTGTCTACACACTGAATACAGAACACTACCTTTAAGTACACAGTACCTCACTGCAGTGGTGTTTTAGGAGCTAACACTATCCCTGCAGATGCAGAGAAGTGATTTGTCACTTGTTAAAAAACACAAACAAACAAATCAGTGGCAAACATTGATTCCATAGCCAATAAAAACTTTCACCATAGTTACAACCAACTAATGCATAATTTCAAATGAGTTAACTCCAGGTATTGCCATGAAGGAGCAGGAGACCCGTGGACTACTGACAACAGTGTTAGTTACAATTGTTCATGACAGTTAGAAGATGAGGTTTGATATTGGCAGGTCTTCAGATGGGTTTCAAATCAAGAGACAATACTTTCTTTCACAGTACAAAGATTTTCCAGAATATTCTACAATATTTTTGCTAGATTTATTTCTAACAACATTAAAATTATTTTCCCTACTTAAGCTTTTAGGATCTTTTACAGTGTGATATTCTGGAGATTACTTTGATATTTAGAAACTTAGAAACCCCATGGAGATTTGAGACTGGTTCAGCCTTTCTGCTGATTTACACTGATTAAACCTTATACAGTAGGGGCACATGGGTTTTTTACAGTCCAACCCTTGATTAAGCAACATTAGAGAATGCTGAACTTTGTTTAATTTGAGAAAGTTGGACACAGAGCAAATAAATGAAGTCACCCATAAAACCCATCATTTAACAGTTACAAATCTGAGACAATGCTCATTATGTTTGAACTCGAGTTTTTCAAGTATTTTTTGTCACAAGTTATTTAATGCTGTAAAGTTTTAAACATTAGGCAAAACAAGAATAATTATGAATAATTTGTGGCATCCCCAGGTGATCCCAGACATTTAGAAATATGTATCCATTGTCTGTCATTAGTTATGTGATGATGGCACAGATGTTTTTGCCATAAACACCACACATCATATCACTTCCCAGCGTGCAGATACTGACAGCAGCAGTCTGTTGATGTCTGTTAAGCAGATTATGAAGTGAGGAACTCACTGGATTGTGTGGTTTACAGATGTGATGGTCCAGACTCTGAGTGAGCTTGTTAAATATATATCATCTAACTGGAGTCCAGCCGCATATTATTGTGGGCTTTGGCCATCAGAGGATCAGCTCCACTGACCAGAGGGGCTACAGGCCCCTGAGGACTTGCAAGATGTTGTCAAGTGTGATGCATTAAGTTTGGAGTCCAACAGTTCCATTCACTTAAAAAGATTCCAGGTTTCTTCATCTGTCTCTTTTCTCACCAAGCAGAAAAATCCTCTAAAAAAACAAAACAAACCTTTGATTTCAAACTAAACTCTAAACACTTGCATAAATGCTAAATGTAAATGCATTCTCATTTTTTCCTCACTATTTCCACTTCTTTATGTGACAGCAATGCATGAAAAATAAAAAAGTGGCATGAGGCTAGTTTAGCCTCCTAGCAACTAGTGACGACTCCTTGTTGTCACATTGTCTCCATCTGCTGGACCAGTGAAGCTACAATACCAATGCCCAATATGATAATGACCAGAAGGGGATAATGGGTAAGTATGTCCAGTGAGCATATACACATACTGTATATTTGATCTTATACTTTAATGAATAGAGCAGTTTCAAGTCAACAATAAGCCATAAGACAGTTATAGTTTGTAGTTTTAGGTGTTCTGTCAACTGCTTATGTCACTATGGGGAAAATGCCTTTTGGTCCACATGGCAACCTGAGTGTCTGTGCTGTATGTATGTCTCTTCAAGGGCCCAGCTGGGAAGGCTCCCATTAGGCAAGAAAATACAAGACGGACTCGTGTTGTGGTTAATTTCATACAGTATAACAGCATTTTAATTCATATTAAAATGTTCAAAAGTAAAACAAAGAATAACATGTCAATAATAGCATTTCAATAATTAATAATAATTTATTTGAGAAACTGACAATGTTAATCAAAATTAGAATCAGCTTTACTGGCCAGGTGTGTTGGACACACGAGAAATTTGACTCTGGTACAGTGACTCTCAATGTATATGTACAATCTTCTTCTGTAAAACAATGAGTAGACAAGTTAACAAAATAAGACTGGGAGAATAAAAAAAGAAAAAATGTACAAACAAGAACAAGGAATTTGTATTAGGGAAATAAAAATAAAGTACTTATAAATATAGAAACACATTTTAGAAGCAGTTTTGCCAGATAAATATATACAAAAGTATATTTACAAGGTATTGCACTGAGGGTTGTCGTTCTCTTATACAGTCATGGGTTAAGTGTTCATCAGTGTGATGGCCCGGGGGAAGAAACTGTCCTTGTGTCTGGTTGTTTTGGCGTACAGTGACCTGTAGCGCCATCCAGAGGGGAGGAGTTCAAATAGTTTGTGCCACAATCGAGGCTAAGAACCAGCTGCTGCTGCTAATGGCTGTCTCCTCTCATGTCTGAAGCACTACCATGAGGACAGTGTGTTTTTAGTTAAATGTCTTGACCACTACTAGAAAAAAAAATGAAACTTGGTGCATTTGTGCTTTTCTCATCAAATAAAGAGGGAGGCTCGAAAATTCAGACAGGCTATCAAGTAAAGTCAAACACATGAGGAAAGAGCCCAGCCAGGAGAAATTCACAAAACAACACTAGGAACACACAGAAGGCTGGAATACTGAGGCTAACAGCATGGAAAATACAATGAGCATATCAGATAATCCTGCAAAGAAACAAAGGCCACAAGGTATATCCAGAGTCTGTTATATGGCTGAAAGATTTTTTTCTGCAAAGGATGGTCTCTTGTATCATTACTCCTGTCTCCTCCTGTAGCCTCCTCATTCATCGAACCCCACTCTTCAGAGCAGGGATAAGTCTCTTTGGACATCTTTGATCCTCACTTATTCCAGTCAAACAAGGATCAATGCGAAAGGAGCAATCATATAAGATCCTTGAGATGCACCCAAACACTACTAAATAGGCTGTACTATACTGTGAAAACTAATCAGGGAAATAACAGCAGGTGTGGTGAGTGTGGCAGTCACGACTAGATGATAGAATGGGAGGCAGGGCAGAGCTGGAGGGAAAATCTGGATGAGGACTAACGGTTTTCAGCCTCCAAAATCATGATTTGACAGCACCTGAGATTAGAGCCCACACCCATACTTCTATAATTGTCAGAGTTCAGCTAGCAGACACATCTCAACATTACCAGTTTAGAGAAAGTGAATGAAGGAATCAGGCCCTCATGGTAGAACTGCTGCAAAGAAACCGCTACTAAGGAATACCGAGAAAAAGAAGAGACCTGCTTCTGGCCAAAAAGCACAAGGAATGGATAATAAAACACAATAAAAGATTTCCTTTTCCTCTGAACTGAGATAGAAACTTACAACCAAGATACGAATGTAAAACAAGCAAACAAAAAAAACACTAAAACTGAAATTACAGACATTTAAGATAAATACACAACTTAACTTTTTTACATTTATATTTCAAAATGACTTCCATAAAAATGTATTTGTTTACTCAGCAGATTCAGGTGTCCCTGTCCTCGTCCTCTACCTGCACGTTACATGTGTCCTCACTAGTATAGGCCACTGTGACCTCAGCCCTCAGGCAGCCTGCTTGTTTGTTTGTGGCTATAAAGATGTGTATGTTTGTGCAAATGAGGCCAGACTGGGCTGTATGTCACAGAGAAACTGGGGCTGAACGGGGACATGTGTTCACCTGACACACAAAACAGTAGTCAGTGGTTTTGTGTGTGTCCCTCTGACATCTTTCATGCCCCAGACCTATTTTCAGAGTCTGAACAAAAAGGCCCCACCATGCTCAGTGCAGCTATGATACATCTGCAACCTTGACCTCCTTATCACATCACACTATGGACACACAGTTTTCAGATGTGTGTGAGTCATGTGTGGTGTAATCCCTGTTGGCTTCCAGGGACTGGTTAGTGTAGCACTTTCCTGTTTGTTTCTTTCATCTCTGTGCCCATTTCTTTCAAACCCTCCACACATTGTCTATTGTTTCACAGCATATTCACACTGTCTGCCTTTCTCACCAACAACCCTGTGTGTGTGTGTTGAACTTGTTCCTGTGCCAGTGTGCATTAATCTCCATTACTGAATCACATGTACTAAGAGTTTTCAGGGCAAGAGAAAGGGAGGACAACCAGGAGGGAGCCCAGCATGGTTTTCATGCAGGTCACACATCGCAGGTGTCTCCCCAGCTTTTTCCCTTGTACTGTACAGATTCCTTTCTGGCTATGCTGCAAAATCACAAGTCCTCATTATGACCCCATCTCACATCATTAAGCTGATAGCTCTCAGTTCTGACTGACTGACGCATATTGAAGTCCTTGTAAAATTCTTGATTAAGTCCCTCTTCTGACCATTTTACGACTTCTCTAGCTACTGTGAATCTCCTGCAGGTTTGCATAGCTGTTCTAAATATCACTCAGAAACGAGGTTAGTTTAAGGAACCTTACTGTTGAACATTTTGTCTCCTCAGATCTGGTAGTTAAACAAAAATGCAGATGCTTTACTTTACAGGCAGATGTTGATGTTTGTCTCTGCCACTTGGATAAAAACCCATAAATGGCAGCCATTTAGAGATCAGGGAGCCATAAACAGGCCGTTGATGTGGGTGCTAATGCAGTGACACTGGGGCGAGGTGAATAGGTAAGGTAGTGAAGATATTCGGTCACTGATCGACTAGAAAAGAAGAGCAGGAGCTGGACAGGAAGGCCTTTACAGTCCTGGAAAATGCTCCCACATTCCTGCAAACTTATTGGTGGGACAGCACCAATACATATCATTGGAAGTAGCCTTCATCTGACACTCTGGTGATGCACTAAGCCTATAGCTTCTGTAGTTGGACAGCACCTTATATTGCTTTTCTATCCGCAATAAAAACAGTCACCTTGAAATTCACAAGTTCCCTAGCTTTACTTAAAGTGCAGTATAAGGAGTCCCCCTTTAAATGTCAGCACACCAGTATAGCTATTGATGTGCAAGACTGTTCTCGCCAGAAGAACAGGAGCACTGGTCATTTTGTCAAACTGTTAAAGCAGTCTGTGTTTGTCTTTCTCATATGGCCAGACAATGACTGCTGTCTCTAAGAAAACTTACCAAAACCTTGACTGCGGACGTTGCAGATCAGAAAACACTGATCATTTTTAATGACCATACGTCATTTGGGAAGTTAGTTACATACTGAGTTGTCCTGCTAATGTGAGCACCTGATCAGAGAACATGGGTCAGTTTGGAAAGCAATGAAAAAAAAAAACTACCTGTGATATTACAAGTTAACATTAGCCCTTAACTTGCTGAGCCTAAGTGCAGCTGGAGGTAGACTGTAACCACTGGACACCAGTCTACCAAAAATCCTAATCTAAATTTCTATATGGTACACTACACTCAGTCATATCATCTTTGTTATGTGCTGACTGACCGATTCATTATGCAATGATTGCAATGATGTGAAAGGGCATTTTTGTCTCCTAACCAAAGAGCACTTTCCAAAGAGAACATCTTATTCAGATGATCAACAGCATTTGGACAGAATCATAGCCGAGAAGCTATGCAGCTTCAGCTTCTAGCAAAGGTCAGCTCTGCTTTAAATTCTCTGGACACCTGGGGCCTCAGCCAGTGTTGTGACACATCTGAGCTGCAACTCTAATTTAATGCTGTGAAATATCAGTGAGCCACATTTTCTCAAATAGCATTTGTGAAACTGAAACCAATCTCCTTCATTGTGTAAAGTATGAATGCCTTAAACAAATGAGGCCCCGGATGTTTGTCTCTAAGCGGAAAGAAAGATGCCAAGATGATTTTTACACTCATTGATTCTGGATCAATACTCTTAACTTTGTGGCTTGGCCAGAAAATGTAAAGGTACTCTCATCTCCAGGCTCACGAGAGGAAAAACCACAGAGCATCTGGCTGAGTCCTTCCTCACGCTGAGTGTTTCCCCTGCTGTTCTTGACACAAGCACTTTTTTCTGTTGGGGTTCTCATTAGTTTGGTCCTGTCATCATGTTTGCTGGGACTGGATGATCTGCTGTGTGTGTGCAAGTTTTTGGTTGAAATTAATGTTTGTGAAATTAATCTCTGTCACATTTCTTTTCCTTCCTTAAACTGTATAGTTTTAAAAGCATCATCCTCATGCTTCCTCTGTCGCTGTCTCTCTGTACTGCATGTCTGTGTGCAGACGTCTCCTGCAGAAGGTGCTTTATGACGTCACTGTTTCCTGTAATGCTGGCAGTCATGCTTGTCAATGGAAGTGATTACTTTTATTGATCACCATCTCTGCCTCCTCCCCTCCCCTTCACTCTCCTGCTTTCAACTTTGCAGACGTTGCTGCTGGCATCAGATGCAGAGTGTGATAGAGACAAACTGTTGCATGAGGCTGCATATTAAAAAGGCACGTTTAGACTTTGACATCTGGGGTGTCTTTGAGTCTGCAAACGGACTCAAGTTTAAAAACTGGTGTTTGAACCACGTTGCACTGTCTTCCTCGAAGGCTTTCCTCTCATGGCTCTGTCTTATGGCTGTATCTGTAAAGGTCGTCCTCTCCCTCTCAAAAGGCTGCAAAGCTGTATTAACTTACTCACTTCTGCATGTGAGCATGGTACTTTAATTTGTTGGTTGTGTAACAAATAGCTAGTGACACAAGGTCAAGCTGACACCAACATCTTGTTAGTTTTGTGTGTATCACTTCATTAGCCACACACCATCTTCAATGTACTGCAACCTCTGGTGTGTTTAAAAGTCCTTATGCATTAAAGATATGACAGCTTTCCCCTCTCACTTGCTCTCAGATTAATAACAAATGCTATAAACAGATGGAAGGTACTAATTTGCAACAGACAAAAGCACAGACGTGGATGTTTTATCAAGGATATGTTCAGTGGAGACTAGCAGAGATGCAGAAAGGACTTTCAACCCAGATGGATCACGCACTCATTACTTTAACCAAATGTGGAATATGACACAATACTACTACATTATTTGGTTCAGATCTGATACCAGGGCTAGTATCACCAACACTTATGGTGTAATCTGCATCAATTAAATGATTTTAATTATTCAAAGCAGCTGAGCTATCATGTATGCAATGGTTTTGTGAATGCTTTAACACTCCTTTATAATATTTCTGAAACTGACACAAAAACACAATAAATACAGGAACAATGGTTACTGAATTCAAATGAATATTTACTTCATGCATGTGATGTTGTTATTACAGACTAATCATTCCTTAGTTTGAGCATGAAAAAAGTATGTTAACATCCTCCAGAAACCTCCCTTTTTCTTAACGTCACAGTCCTTGACCGAGGATTCCTCTGTCACAGACAGATCCACTTCCTCCTGCTGCAGTGCTACCAGCTGATCATTGGTTTCCAGTCTGATCAATGATGTGCTCAGGCCGGCCCCCCCGCCAGCCACATTGTCATCATGGGAAATCTCTGGAGAAGCCTCCCTCTTCTCCTCCAGTTCCTCTTTCAGCCTGTCTGAGATACCGAGATGAAGGTCGGCCTGGCTGGATGTGTCAGTCTCCACAGTGTAGTCCATGTCCTGGATGGCAGAGATGACACCCTCTCTGGCAACAAAAGAGCTTTCATCATAGTCCATCAGGTGGAATGACCTGGACCGGTCAACATACCTCTTGTAGATGGCTTTGACCATGCGTTGGGCTGCCATGGTGCAGACATCAAGCAGAGGCATCACAGGAACTGACCCAAACTGACAGAGGCAGGCAGCTGCTGAGTTAGCCAGCAGTTTGCCAATCTCAGCACTGGCAGCTTCACTCTGGTTCTCCTGCTCTGGTTTGTCCAGGAGGAACTTCAGCACAGTGTCCACCAACTCTGGTACCAGGGCTGCAGTCACCTGTTCCAGCTCCATGAGCGCGACCGCTTTAGTGTCCTCATCAGAGAGTGGACCGCTGGTGATCGGAGTAACACTAAAGACTCTCAGCAGCTTTCTGTTCAGACGTGGAAGGCAGGTGTGTACAGCCTGCTCTGCTGCTGGGCGGAGGACTGAGAGGAACATCTGAAGGCCCTCCAGTGTGACCTGCCTGTTGAACAGCTGTGAAAGCTGCTTCTCTTTGCTCAGCTCTTCCAGGAGCTCTTGTTCCATCTGATTGAGACACATGTGTCTCGCTGTGGTCCAGGCCTGTCAACATCATTCAGTGTCAGCACCAAGATAATGTAGCCGATAGCTGCCTAATTCTAAATCATGTAGAGATATAAAGCTCAAGTCTTAAGATCCTCTCTGTTTTACTTACCAGTTCAGCCATGAACAGGTCTCTGCAGTCCTCTACAATTATTTCCTGAAACCTGTGAAAATAAAGACTTTGTTATCCATCTAATATAATTTGTAAACATCTGTATAAAAGTGAAATGTTTTCCATAAGAGCGTGAGTCAAATCAGTCAGGAGCAGTGTGACTCACTCCTCCAGGAAACGTCTTCCTGTTAGCAGCCAGGACTTCATGTCTCTGACAGATAAGTCATCAGGAACTTGATCTTGTTGCTTCATGAGCATAAACTGCCTCAACATCATTTTCTACAACACACATTGATCATGGTACAGTTTGAATCAGCTCACAAAAAACAGATTATTACCGTATTTTCCGGACTATAAGTCACACTTTTTTTCATGGTTTGGCTGGTCCTGCGACGTATACTCCGGAGCAACTTATGTATGTTTTTTTTTTAAGATTACCGTAGATTGAAATTTCACATGTTCGTTATTTTCACACTGACAGCCGTGAGAGGGCGCTCTCGGCTTGTGTGCCAGTATCTACGCGCCTATCACTACTGTACCACCGAAAATGTAAACATCAACCTATAAAGACAACTGAGAAAGACTGACCACAAATGCCCCCAAAAAGAAAATCATATTCTACAGATTACAAGCTGCAAGTAGGAATTTGTGAAGATAAAGAAATGGTGTGATAGTAATTTACTATCTTTGAACTTGGAGAAAACTAAATATATGGTATTTGGGAACCGTAGACCACATAATGAACTTCAATTGAGAATTGGGGGTGCCAACATTGAACAAGTATATGAAATCAAATTTCTGGGTGTCATGGTTGACGACAGATTATCCTGGAAATCTCATATCAGACATGTTCAGCATAAAATAGCTAAAAATATATCGATATTGGCAAGGGTTAGATATATGCTGGACGTTAAAGCATTGCGCATTTTGTATTCTTCATTGATTTTGCCATATTTGGAGTATGGCGTTGAAAACTGGGGAAATACATACAGGAGTTCACTTCAACCATTGTACATATTACAGAAGAGAGCGATAAGAGTTGTACATAAGATGGGGTATAGGGATCACACAAATGCAGTTTTCATACAGTCCAAATTGTTGAAGTTCTTAGATTTGGTGGAATATAAGACTGCTGTGTTTATGTATAAAGCCAGGAACGACTTATTACCTGGTGGAATCCAAAAGTTATTTGGTGAAAGGGAAGGGGGATACAATCTAAGGGGTCAGTTAAATTTAAATGTTCATGCTATACGTACAACCAAAAAAAGATTTTGTATTTCTATAAGTGGGGTCAAATTATGGAATAATTTAAGTGTGGACATGAAAAATAGTACTAGAATTGAGGAGTTTAAACATAAATATAAATGTATGTGTTATACAAGATATATGCAAGAATAAGATTTATTCGAGAAGGCATTAAGGAAACACTCTGTTTTATCTATGTAGAGATACTGCTTGCAGCCAATGATGCATGAAATTTTGTATAATATGATGTCATGGGGTAGGACTGGATAAGTCTGACTTCTTCCTACTCCATTCAAACATGTAATAGGTGTAAGCAAACTGATTTTGAATTAGCATTGGTTGGATATGTGTAATTATGTGTGTTGTTGTCATTTGTTCATTTGTTCTGTTCTGCATGTTTGAAAGAATAAATCAATCAATCAAGTAGTAAAATATGCAGCCGAAAACGTTAATCGAGCAGCAGAAAGAAAGTTTGGAGTGAACGAGGTGTGTGGGACTAGCGAAAAGCGGAGGATACTCAAGATGACCGACACATCCATTCAAGATGAAATGTATGTTCTTGGTCTCTGATTTTATGAAATAAATTTCCCCCCAAAAGTGCGACTTATATATGTTTTTTTCTTCTTCATTATGCATTTTTTGGCTGGTGCGACGTATACTCAGGAGCGACTTATAGTCCGGAAAATACGGTATACAGTGTAACCTAAATTCACAGTGACTTACCTCTGCTTGGTAGCGGTGTCGCTCTACTTCAGAGAAGGAAGATGGTCTCATTTTTTGGACTTGTTCAAAAATGAAGCAGACATCCATTTTTTAAGAGACGTGAAGTTTTAAATGTGAGAAAAACAGCAAAGGGTTTGATAAACACACGGAACTAAGATGTGGCAGCAACACAAATCAAAAAATGCTAACTATGTACATAGCAACAGATGTAAAGTCAGTCACTGGTGATCTTGTATTTTTTAACCAAAAACCCCAAAAATGCAAACTATGTAAACAGAAACCAAAGACTCACATCAGTGAGCCACACTCATGGGTGAGGTTGTACAACATGCTGCTTTGTTTCCATGAACATGGGCACCGTTCAACCAACCCCACTTGTAGCATAAATACCCATTAGAGCACCAAATCTATATTACTCCCCAGCTGAAAATAGTCCCTGTCTGCACTGCTTATGCCTTTACATCAGCAATATTTAATACAAAGTCCAGTGCCACGTGCTTTAATTAGCCATTTAATAAATTTGAAACTATACTTGTGACATTAAGCAAAACAGTAGCATGGTTATTTGAAATGTTGTAAAGTGTAGGCACTAAGGTGATAGCCATCTTGCTTTTGTGACACATTTTGTAACCACATTGCATGCAGTAATGACCAGAGCTGGTGTATCAATCCACCAATTAAAGCTAAGAAATCATCAGAAATACACCCCTTTTTATATCATCAAATAACTGATTAAAAACAAGCGTACTCAACACAAGTCAGTATGATAATATCGACTTAAAGTGACAGAAAGCATCTCTGGAAAATTTGTATAATTTGTACATTTAATTTTTTTGTTGTCTCCTGTTCCATCAACTAACATAGAGGGGGCAGGGTTTTAGCCATGATGGAAATGTAGCATTTTTAAGGAAGGCGTCCTCATCACTCCACACACATGTATTTTAGTCTCTTTAGTGGTCATTGTCGTGCCAATCGTGAATAATTCACCAAGTCTGTTTCCACTGCATTTTCCTGATGTATCTAGCCAAAAATGTTTTTGCAATACTTCAGTATTTTTCCAAATATTCAGCTTTTATACTCAGGTTGTTTAATTGAAAATATGAATTAAAATTTGAAACCCACTTTATGCCATGCTTTTTAAATAAAATAAGATTCACAAATGAGCTCTTGTTGCTTTAATATGCAGGTCTCTAATATGGCTTCCAGATGACATCACACTCAAATTACTCAACTTCCCCTTTGAGAGCTTTATGCAAATTAAGAGCTCTTTTGACATTTGTTTATAGTGTGGTCTCACCTGAATGACAGACCGCCTGCAACCACCCACCTCCTCCCATCCATTCGCTCTCCCCCTCTTTCCCCTCCATCCCTCATTAGCTCTTTGTCAGTGCTGAATTATACCACCATTTTATTATTTTCCAGAGGCAGCCAGTGCTGATGCAGCGCTTACGGGTTGTCTTGTGTCATCTGCTTTTTTTCTCTCAGCCCAGAAGAAAAGAAAATGTGGGCGAAAGGAGCTGGGGCAGAGGGAAGGGAACTACCAGAGGGGCCTCAGAGCAACGGCATCCTGACAAAGGCACATGTGATGGAGAGGCAAACGAAAACAAACTTCCTACTAGAAGAAAAAAAATCAGACAGAGGGAACAGATGGATAAAGGAGCCGGCAGAAGAAAGACTGACATAGTATGGATTCACCAGAGATTACTGGCCATAGCTCTGGCACACATTTGCCATCTAAAATAACTCATTCTGCCTTCCTCACTAATCTCTCTTTCTCATTTTCTCAACTTTTTTACCCCATCTACTCCAACATACAGTTCAAAACCACCTCTCCCCACTTCTCCCAACATGTTCCCACCTTAATTAAATCTATGTGTATTTACTATCTTCAAGAGGAGAATCTGTGGCAAGCGAGGAAGATTGGTCAAGGCTTTGGTATCTCTGAAGTGAAATTACTTGAGCAAAGTTTACTTCCAGAATGTAAAGATGCTACAGTGTGGTGGTGCGTATTAAAGGTACACAAGAGCTTCAAAAGTCAAAAATGCCAGATTTTAACCTGTTATTGGCTCAACCTGACAGCTGAGTTCACCATGAAGACATGAGAGGGTGGAAACAGACTGGGAGGAGTGAAAGAAACTATTTTCTGCACAGGGAGCAATAAAGATGGTGTGATGCTCTGTTCCTGCAGCAGCAGCATATTGTCCTCATTTTGTGACCTTACAACAAATGTTTCCCCTTAGTATCTTTCATAGTTTGTTAATAAAAATGGCTTGTAATTTTTTTGTAGCAGCTGCTACAGGGACTGGAAGGCATTACAATCCATAACTCTGTTGTGCACTGGTGCATGGTGACTTAAACTATGATCGAAGTTATTAAATATTCCACCTTGTGTTTTGTGTTGACATTTGGCAGTAGTCACAGGCGGACACAAACACAGCTTCAAATAAATGCTATTGCTGCTTCCATGTGAAAATAAGGCATTGCCACTCTAGCTAGCACGTTAGTCTCATCAACTGCATACACGGTTACCAATGATGTGTCTACAGCTTGTTGTACCACCCACAAGTGGATAAAAGTGAATACATGCAGGTTTAAAGAGGGATGTATAGATGTTAAAACAAGCTTGGTGGTAATCTCTATTAAAATTGCAAACTACAAAACATGTTACATTAGAGCGAAGGGGAAACGTGTGACTTCAGCACAAATTGATGTAGTTTTCTTTAAACTGTATGTTATATAAACAGCACAACTGGCTCTAGAAATTCAGCTCAAGCCCAACTTTAGGTGTTTTTCAGTTTGTTGTTTCAGTCATTACAGCCACCGGCCAGTCTCAAAGAGGCACCAAAGTCTCAGATTAAGCCAGTAACCTTTTAGCCGTCAGTCATCCGCTTTGCCTCTAGGCTAACCCACTACCACCATCCTTTCTTAAATGTGATTATCCTCCCTTTCTCCCTTGGCTCTTCTATCCTCCTGCAGTACATGGACCACTCAGGCCAAGTGAGGGGATGTGAATAAGTCTAAAGCAGAACTGTGTTTAATATTGTACTTAATTTAATAAGAAACTTTGAAAAATATTGGTACATGTGTAAGGAAATGATTTTCCTTTATCCATACTTTCCCCTCCATCACTCCTCCTCTCCCCACACACAGGAGCTCACTGACATGAATTAAAATGCATTGAGCAGCACAAATGTAACCCCCCCCCCCCGACACTTGCTCTGACCTTACACCCATTCATTTTTGAAAAATTTGATAAATTTTGGACCCCATAAGTGACTTCCAGTCTCTGCAAAGTGTTTAGTGTCCAAAGTGCTCCTTTCCCTCAAGTATATACATAATCAAGGAGTCACCCAAACACACACCCAGAATATGAATTTAAGGTCAGCTATTGTGCAAAATTCACTTTTTGATCAGTTTTGAACATTCACATGAACCTCGCTGCTGCCCAGGAGAACCTCAGAGATTTCTTGCTACCTCAACATGTCACAGCTAATAATAATACTAATAATCATCTTTATTTGGTCAAGTATGTTTCCGGTACAAAACCAAGGCAGCCATCTGCGGCGCCAACTCACACTGATGGCTCTAACCATCAGGGGCAACTTGAGGGTTCAGTGTCTTGCCCAAGGACACTTCAAACATGTGGACTACAGGCACTGAGATTCAAAACTCAAACCCTCTGGTTGGGAGACGACTGCTCTTCCCACTGAACCACAGTTGCCCCCAGTTTGCTAAAAACAAAACATGGTCAATGCTCTGTTTTTGACTGTACAAAAGAACAAAAACTCTTTTCAGTTCCATAATCTGCCTCACTTTCACCTGTGTTGCCATGAGACTCCTTCATTATGATGGAAATTAAAAGGACACTGGATGGGAGGGTCACCGACCTCACAGACACTTCCACAAAGGGGGTCGTGTGGGGCAGTAAGTCATTTGCTTTTAAAGCTACAGTCACAGAGACAGAGGGGTTTTCACTCATGCCAGAATGTATGATCTCAGTAGTATTTTAGCTGGAAAATGAACAAACACATTTTGGGGACCTAAGTTAACTGTTAAAAAGAACCATAACATATGACCTTTAAATAAGCCATGTGGTGAAATCAAATGGATTTCTAATGCATTGTCAGATTCCTCCACTTTTATATGTGTGTGCTCCACTGTATGTGTGTGTGTGTGTGTATGTAAGAGAATGATTGAGTGATGCTGGACTTGGTGAGTGTGTGTGTGCACATTGGACCAGCTTTTATTGACATTAAGCTAAGAAAAGGACAAAAGCAGGGCAGGACGAATGGAGCAGGTGCACTGCATATGCATAAGTCTACATGCCCATTTTTGCAGACATCAAATACACACTCATGCACACAATGTTTTACTGTAAGTGTAATACGCCTGTCTCTGGTGGCTCCACCTCAAAACGGGCGAAGAAGAGGTTCAACTCCTCCGCCAGTGAAGGGTCCCCGTCGACAGCAGCGAGGTTTGAACTATGATTGGATAAGTGCTGTATCCCTTGCCACACCTGCCGCGCGTTATGTGTCCTAATATTATCCTCAATCCTCTGCTTGTAATGCAGTTTCGCCCGTCGAATACCTCTCCTCAAATTAGCTCTGGCACAACTGTATGAATTCCTATCGCCTGACCTAAAGGCTATGTTCCTCTCCCGTAACAGTTGTCGAACCTCTCTAGTCATCCAGGGTTTTTGGTTGGAGCAGACCCGGACACGCTTATTCACAGTAACAGAATCTATGCAATATTTAATATAGCATAGGACTGCCACTGTATGCTCCTCCAGGTCTGGATGGTCAAAAATGTCCCAATTGGTTCTCTCAAAACAGTCTTGCAGCTGATGAGAGGCACCCACGGGCCAAATTTTGACAGGCATTAATTAATTAATTTAATTAATTAATTTAAGGTCAGCTATTGTGCAAAATTCACTTTTTGATCAGTTTTGAACATTCACATGAACCTCGCTGCTGCCCAGGAGAACCTCAGAGATTTCTTGCTACCTCAACATGTCACAGCTAATAATAATACTAATAATCATCTTTATTTGGTCAAGTATGTTTCCGGTACAAAACCAAGGCAGCCATCTGCGGCGCCAACTCACACTGATGGCTCTAACCATCAGGGGCAACTTGAGGGTTCAGTGTCTTGCCCAAGGACACTTCAAACATGTGGACTACAGGCACTGAGATTCAAAACTCAAACCCTCTGGTTGGGAGACGACTGCTCTTCCCACTGAACCACAGTTGCCCCCAGTTTGCTAAAAACAAAACATGGTCAATGCTCTGTTTTTGACTGTACAAAAGAACAAAAACTCTTTTCAGTTCCATAATCTGCCTCACTTTCACCTGTGTTGCCATGAGACTCCTTCATTATGATGGAAATTAAAAGGACACTGGATGGGAGGGTCACCGACCTCACAGACACTTCCACAAAGGGGGTCGTGTGGGGCAGTAAGTCATTTGCTTTTAAAGCTACAGTCACAGAGACAGAGGGGTTTTCACTCATGCCAGAATGTATGATCTCAGTAGTATTTTAGCTGGAAAATGAACAAACACATTTTGGGGACCTAAGTTAACTGTTAAAAAGAACCATAACATATGACCTTTAAATAAGCCATGTGGTGAAATCAAATGGATTTCTAATGCATTGTCAGATTCCTCCACTTTTATATGTGTGTGCTCCACTGTATATGTGTGTGTGTGTGTGTATGTAAGAGAATGATTGAGTGATGCTGGACTTGGTGAGTGTGTGTGTGTGCACATTGGACCAGCTTTTATTGACATTAAGCTAAGAAAAGGACAAAAGCAGGGCAGGACGAATGGAGCAGGTGCACTGCATATGCATAAGTCTACATGCCCATTTTTGCAGACATCAAATACACACTCATGCACACAATGTTTTACTGTAAGTTTCTCTTGCAGAGTTTCTACTTGGGCTCAAAAAATTATGTTTCAAAAATAATTTAAAAAGCCAGGTAATCCATTTTTGCACACGGGTTATTTTGGACATGTGTGAGGGAGGATGGGAGGCAGGAGTGAGGAAGGAAAGGAGGTGAAAGCAGGCTGATCGGGGGAGAGGTAGAGAACTCCAGGGAGAGAAAATGAAAACAAATGAAGGGAGCAAAGAACAAGAAAAATATGAAGGTATGAAATGGAGTAATATTCTAAATCTAATATTACTTTTTATGTAAGGGCACTGGTCTGAATGTAGGTTGTTAAAACAGCATGGCAGCAGGAAGATAAAAGAAAGTGCAGTGTGTGTTTCCATACATATTTCCACATGTGTGTGGGATGTAGATGATCCATCACTTTAGAATCTTACAATACAAAGCATTCCTATAGCACAGACATACAGAGAAATTCTCTAACACACAGACACACTGTATCAATGTCATCTGACAATGTATCAGAACTGAAATAGACCTGAAACTGATTCCACCTATTGCCTTGTACTGCACATTCTTAGCATTACACATGGACATCACAGCCACACTTTTGCATCTACATGAACAGTGTCCAGTATAGGTGGACAGAAAAATAAAACTGCATATGTCAGGTTTGCTCGGCCGCTCTGCCTCCCTCACCTTTCCTACTGTCTCTTGCCCATTAACACTAATCACGTTCACCTGTTCCTCACTCCCTTATCACCAGCTGCACTTGATTAGGTCACTCACTATATTACCCGGTTTCACTCCTCAGTCACTTGCCAGTTCTTTCTAGTCACTAGGCCAACCTTACTCCGTGCGTTGTCATTGTTTTTGTATGCATTTATCCCCTTGCCAGCTACTGTTTTGTGTTTCCCCGAAGGACTGTTCCTCCAGACCGTGGCTCCACTCTCTCCTCCCAGGCAGGTCAATGCACAGTCGCCTATCTTTTTCCACTATTGCCTTCATCTCTCTGTCCCTACCTTCAGTAACCACCATCACCACCAACCAGCCCAGGAGTGACAGCTCGGCCCAGCTCTCCATCTCCTCACCTCCTGCGGTTGGTCAAACACCCGGTTATTACTCATCTACAGGACTACGTATCATTTCCCTCTGTGTTTTTGTCATTCCCTTGTTCACTGTACATAATAAATCACTGTATGCACCGAAGCCGGCTACCTGGGTCCGTCTCTTTCCTCGTTTGCACACTGACTGGTGCGAACGGATCCTAACAGCATATTGTCTTGTCCTTTTTGCAGTAAGGGACTGTGCACAAATTACTGGGATAGGCTAGGGTTGGGGTTTAACCAGATACTGCTTGAGGAGTACGCCTACAACTCAAAGACAGAGCATATGAAATGGTGAACTCTAACCTTAATCCTCATGGACTAGTTGCTTTCATTACTTGTGTATTTTGATTGTTTTGTTACAATTAATCTGCAAGGGAAAGTGAAATAAAATATTTTGGGTGAGGAAAGACCCTCCTTTAGTCTCCCAAACAAGTCTTCTATCAGTATAACAAAAACACTCACCCTTTATTGTCTTTTCTGGGGGCACAAAACATAAACATACTCCCCCGGTTCTGGCTTCACTTCATTATAGAACAGCCTCCCTTACTCTATTTGATTTGTACTGAATCAAGTCATTTTGTCACTTTCGTTATTAAAAACCTATTTATTCTCTAAGGCCTTTGACACCAGTGCCAAATGAGTTTTTACCTTAGTTTTATGTGCTTGTTTCTTTTTATTGTATTTATGTTCTTGTTTTTTAATCCTGTAAAGCACTTTGTAATGCTTGTTCACATAGGTGCTATATAAATAAAGATTGCTTGCTTGCTTTTTCTGACCCCTTTTCATTTTCTGTAAACATACGTTTCATAATATTAAACTTTATTAAAGCCCCCATGGCATGCTCATTTCCAGTCATTTAATGTTGAATCTTGGGATATACATTCAATATCAAGCTTAAAGTCCCCATGGTATGCTCATGTAATGTTTAATCTTGGGTACCTCTAGATTACCTTTGCACCCCTCATAACTCCAAATAGTCTGTAATTATTTCAGAATGATAAAACCAGGGAGCCTCTTCCTAAAAATGTGAGGATAGTTCATGCACAACTCTTGCTGCTGGTGTTGGGTCAAAATCAGTTTCTCCATCAAGATGTGTTTCCCCTAACCTCAATCCTAACATTATCATAAGCACAACAACTGAGGGAGGTGTTACATGAAACCAAGTTCTGAACAAGGGAAACACCTTTATGGAGGAAAACTTGGACACAAGGCTGGTCAGGAAGCCAGGACAACACAAACAAAAAAACAGTGATGAATAAAATACGTTTTCCACAACGACAATACCTCAAATTTTACCTGATATGTTCAAACCAGAATCTGAAAGTGGACAGCACAATGAACCGCAACAGCATTAATTAATTTGAATTTCTCCTCTATAGATAGGTAAACACCGGTATATGTACTGATGAAAAGAGATGTGTAACACTGTAAACAAAACAGGTAATTGAGAAACCCTGTATTTTAACTGGCATAATGCAGATGCAGTAACTTCTCCAGCCTTATAACAATTCTCTACAGAAACAAGGCATTAGCAGACATGCAAGATGTGTTTATTAAATTTACCTTTACGTTCCACCGAGTAGTGGAAACTTTAAGGTCGGTAAATTCAGCTGGTGATCGCTGCATCTTCCTCCACAAATCCCTCATGTTACCGGTGACCACATTCCCAAAGCAGTGAAATTTATTTCAGTGTTGCACCGTCAATAACATCATGGATCATTACAATCCTCTCGCTAACCCACATCACATCACATTCAGCAGACACACTGGTCTCAAGCAGTCAAAAGAAACAGGTACTGTGCTCCAGAGGATTCCAGCATCGATGATGCTGATCACTGACCGCCCTAGAGTGCTTCAGTGGCCGGCTGCCTGTAGGTTTCCAGCTGCTCTATTCACGCCATGTTAGAACTGGTCAGGTAAAACAGTAAGTCCCTGTACAGGAACATTCCTGGACATGCAGTAACCTCAGGCCCTGTATTTTTCTCCACATCCTTTGATCACAATGCAGACAGCAGGAGGTAAAGCATATCCACAAAACCTTGTGTGCAGTCTAAAAATCCCACTTTTAGAATGGCACCATGGATGTCAGGCACGCTCGCATAAACACACATAGCCAGGAGATTATCACCATTCAAGAAAATCCGTGACCTATTGTGTATAATTGGTGAAAAAAGTCTCACCAGTGAGAGTTTGTGAGACTTGTATAATACATTGAGTTGCTTATGCATAGAAGTACATTAACATAGGTACAGCTCATTTTATGAACTTTCACTCCTGTCTAAGATGATAATTCCCCATTGTAACATTGTAGATAAGTCAGAAAACAAGGAAAAACGTGTCATCGGCTCTTTAATAACAAATAATATTTTTGCAGTATAAATTAAAAAAAGCAATAACAGAAAAAGTCATCTTCAAATGAATCAGTTAATCGTAGAAGGTTGCATGAAACATGGAGTATCACAGCACCAAAGGTAGCGCTTTCATTAGGAAGAAAGATATATCCTTTAAATAGAAAAGAGCATGTATACCACACATACTCTTTGAAACCTATTAGATAGGAATGTAACACTGACTAATTATGTAATAATAATTATTATTACAGTTTGAAAGTGTATTTTATATTGTCATAAAGCGATCTTATACAGAAACATTGTGTTATCACACATGATACCTACCACACATTCTATCAATGAAAGTGGGAGGAGGGAAGAGTGGTAGTCACAGACAGGAGGGCAGGAACTGAGTGCAAGAAAAGAACATACATTGATCCCCAGGTCAAACTGGTCTGTTCCTCTGCTGAAACCTGAAATGAATATAATGGTGAAAATGACTGACTTATAGCTCCTACACCTTAAAGCTACTCTACCTAATTTCCTTTCAGCCACTTTAGAGATTGGTGAGACTCAAATTGACACCACTCCTGACTGCTCTTTGACCCTCCCACCACATCTGGTCTAGGACATTATTCAAGCCAAGAAACCACATCCCAATGAATCGAGTTCCACATGAAAGGAGAGACAAAGCACTTTTGACGTACAGACAATAACTAGTGATTTGTAGTTCACTTTGGCTGCAGCCTGTAGTGCTGTATGTGAGGAAAACACATTTGTCCACTTCTGTAAGAATGGTACTGTTCTGCCAAAGCTCCTACCTTTAGTATTTCTTTCTCTACCTGCTGTGTTACCTCCCAAAGGCAGCTGCTAATCCAACTCTATCCCTAGCCATTTATAAGCAACACTAAAGACTAATACAGGAACAAAATTCCTTATGGGTTTGGTGCACATAATAACTTTGCATCATCTACACTTCTCCAAAACCTCCATTATTTCTGCTATTTTGATGACTTTGCATTGCGTTTCACAGAGGAATTCAAATAAGTCACACTAATAGGAGCAAGAGGGGCACGGAGGAAAAGCTTTCTAGACACAGTACATTCCTGCAGTATGCATGATGTTGCAGTGATTATTATGTTCAGGTCTTCAGTGGAATCTGGTTTAATTATCTGTTGGTGTATTTCCTTATCCCATTTAGCCTCTGGCTGTGCACAAGTTTTACTTAGAGGTCAATGAATGGATCAATCGACTATTTTAACCAATTACTTGTAAAGTAATTTGTCACAGCTCATCCACCTCTTATCCAGTGCCAGGGGGAAGTCTGCCAAAGAACAGCACGAGTTAGAAAGAAAGAACAAGTGAAAGTCAAAGGAATACTATGGTGCTATTATGCATACAAACAAATCAAAGCAAAGACGTCAATATCAAAATGTCAATGGTAGCATCGGCTGAAGCAGACAAAGACAAAACTACAAACAATGGAGAGAAGTTCAATAAAAGGAATTTGAATCTATTACTGAGCTTGTGGTTGGCCTGACAACTTGAAGCTCGATATCTGACTCAGGACCACAGAATAAGAGTCCAAGGTTCTGTACACTCAAGGTTTTCTACCAATCACTCCTTTGCTGCTGTGCGGGACTGAAATGTGGCACCTCAAACACCACCACAAGGGAAGATGCATGTTGTGATAAAGAGTCATCTCTGTTTATTACAATTTGACTCTGTTAGTATCTCCATCCATGAGGAAGTCTAATGCGGAAAAATCATGGGTCAGATGATCGGACAAACAGGGAACAACCCAACAGTTTAGATGAGCTCAACTATTTAATTGACCGGTAATGAGTGTACCCAAAATATCTTAATAATCCTCTGCTGCATCGTAGGACTATACAAGATCAATTGTTAAGTACAGTGAATGGTATATGATGGAACAGTTTATATAACATACTGTATATACACATCTATATAACATCTGACCTCTGTGATGCAACCAGGTTCAAATTAGCGTGGCGAGTATATTTTTATTTTTACTGATAGAAATTATGACTAAGCTCTCAAATTAAATTTATACATGGATTATTCTTCATATTAGAATGTCAAAATATGAAAATTGATAGAAAGTCACTTTCGGCTTTTCCCATTTTAGGAGTCGCCACAGCGAATCGTCACACTGACGACTCATATGTTTGACATGTTTTACGCCGGATGCCCTTCCTGACAAAACCCTGATTCGAACCCAGGCCGCAGCGGCAAGAGCGCTGTGCCTTAACCACTAGCCTATCAGGGACGGCTAAAATATGAAAATTGATAAAACCAAAAAATTGTTATGCTATCAATACAAAAAACAACTACCAATTAGGGTTCATAGCCTCACGGGCAACCCTGTCATCAAAATGTTTAATAGCTACATTGGTCCACAATACAAAATGTGGACCAATGTAGCAGTTCACAAAAACTGTGACATTGCAATGTTTTTCTGATAGAAGGTTGTGTGCTGAGCATGGAGTGGACTGAATCAAAACAGTAAAGCTGACAGTAAAACCCACCCTGGAGCCCAGTGTCAGAGTCAAATGATAATTCCCTGTGGGTTTATTATCACCAGCCACAAACATCTATACTTGTGGGAATATTGCATTGTGTTACTGACTGATCATCTGCAGAGGACATGTATTATATTTTGGGGATGTCTACTGTATGTACCTGGTTTGTTTCATCACACTGGGTTAATCGCAGCACGCTGTCCTGATTGGTTTAAAGCTAATCCCTGCAGGAACATTAGTACTAACATGCATCCTCACACAGATGAATGCACACATTTACACACCACCTCTTCTCCACACACTTACTCTAATATAAGGCCATTCATCAGGGAGTTTTTCTGCTCTGATCCTGAGGCAAGCTTGTGCTGCTGATGAAGATTTAGGACCCCAACCCCAGGCATTTGTGTATGTGTGTGTCTCCCTTTGCTAGCTATCAACACTTGTGTTACTATGTGTGTCTTTTTCTATCTCTGCTCGCCAGTGTAATGGATGCTCACACAGGCAAAAGAAGATGTGATAGTCAAACCTACAAAGATACCTAACATAACACACAATCTTACACATCGACTGACCTTGGGGATGGTGTCAAGTGTACAGAATGCTTCTCAGCCTCACATACATGCTCTGTGTGTGTCAAAATGCATGTGAATGAAAGTGGGACACCGATTAGTGATTATATTTGCCTGTGTCTTTGTGTGTATTGTCACTATTCAAATGCTTTATTTATCTATGAGTGTGTGTGTGTGTGTGTGTGTTTTCTCAAGGGCAGAGCCATGATGTATCAAAATGACTGGGTTAGAATTACAAAGGAAATACTCTGCTGTGGTTGGTTGGTTTAAGAGTCATAAATAGAAGAAGGGTGCGGTGCATTTCGGTTATCAGTCCATTACCTTTCTAGGAAGATAAGCAACCTCCACTAAATGTTTCAGGATGTGGGTGTACTGGTGTGTAACTGCCAGTACATTAAGAGACGTGTCTGGGGGCGCACACACACACACTTCACCTCCATGTACAAAGTGTCCCCTGTGTTTTTCATCCGTGAGAAGGTCACAGGAGGCATCTAAAGTGTATCTCCAGATAGGCAGTCAGTCTTTGCGGGACTGCTGAGCCACTCAGCTCTGCATAGGTCATATCTGCGGTCCCCTAAGCCCCAAGGCCTTTGAAGGAGCATTAATCATGACAGACCTTGGGCACAAACACACACACGTCTTTAACACTATAATGTTGTGACTGCCCCTTTCATGGGGGTAAACGCTTTGTTCTTTTATCATACACGCCCACTGCATCAAACGAATATCTTAAAAGTAAATTCAACGCTATTGAAATTGTGGATTTCCTAAATGCTTAAAAATTTGATATTAATAGGCTAGTTGTGGCACTGGGGATAAGAAAAAATTAGTTTGTCATTTCTGGCTGTTTATCTTGTAGTTTATTTAGAGTCTCTGTATCCAGGAGACTATTTCAGAAAAGATTCTTATGAATCATATCATCAACCTAATTGGTCATTTAGGTTGGAAGACGTTTTGCATTTAGATCAGAGATTAAGATTAAGACACAACAACCTCTTCAGCACATTCTTGGCCGTTTGAAGAAGCTAAACTCACAAGGACACAAGAAGCATCACTACTATAGCTGAAAAATGTGAAGTTATTGTACAGGCTTCATTAATAAAAGATGAAACCCACTTGAGGAAAGGTGTACTTCATGTATCACCTGGCAGAAGGAAGGAGAGCAGAGTCACACCTTCATGAAATTTTCTGGCCTTTTTATTTTAATTTTATAATGCTAGACATGAGGAAAGAAAAGGGGGTGACATGAAACAAATGTCCACTATGGTGTTATTTAGTATTACTAACAATACCTAATGACTTTTTAACAAAGGCTGTTATAGTGTGTTGAACAAAAAAACAAAAAAACAAAAAAAAAACAAAAGAAAAGCAAAGCTACTGTATATAGTAAAGAAGAAAGTTTTGCTTAGAGACTGGGCCGTGCAAGGTTTATAACTTTACATAGCACCTAGAAAAGCAAACCAAAAGGAGGTGATAAATGCTCTGGCCTAGATTGTATGAGCCCACTTTGTGCCTTGCAGCACAGTATCAGCAGTGTGGTTACTTAAGCATGCATAGCCTGGTCAGGGCTGCACAAATGAGTTTGGCTCAGCTTAGTGAGCAAAAGCCATCTTCTAGTGATAACAGCAAAATACTCCTACAATAATTTATATTTTAATTTTTTTTTCTTAAAACATTAAAATCCTCACCCTGACACACACACACACACACACACACACACACACACACGATTGAACTGGAATGTTTGTGAAATGTTAAAACTTTGCATTGGTGCAAAGTATATTATTTTGAAGGATATACATTTTTGTCTACTGTCTGCATCTGTATTTCATTATACTGCTGCCAAATTGAGGAGCTTCCTCACTATGCTAATATATCAATTGTTTATGATGGTTTTATGTATATTTTCAGTGGTTCAGTTGGTAGAGCATCTGTTGGAAGTTCAAATCTTGGTGCCTGCAGTCTACATGTCCTTGTGGACAAGTGTCCTTGGGCAAGACACTGAACCCCCAAGTTGCCCCCGATGGTTAGAGCCATTGGTTGAGTTGGCGCCGCAGATGGCTGCCTTGGTTCTGTACCGGAAATAAATTCCTTGTGTGTAACATACTTGGCCAAATAAAGGTGATTAAAAACATCTCTGAAACTGACACAAATAATAAGTTCAGAAAGAAAATCTGAAGGGAGCTGAAAAGTTGGACAATAATTATCTGAGGATTAGTCACTTTGAATGAGAGGAATTGCACATAACCAACTGAGCTGATCCATAGTTAATAAATGGGCAGATTTAGTTTTCTAATGCAGTATTTTGTATTCTTGTGTGATCTTATATGTAAACTAGGTGTTCATTTATTTGGTTTTAAACTCTTTACTTGACTACAGGAGAGCCCTGCACATGAATTCCTATATACCTAGACTGTCTGTTTATGCATAAATGGCAAATAAAAATCTTGAATCTTGAAACTCCTAACTAACCTACATTTTGGCTTCACACTGCCAGTGACTTCAAACCAGTGTTAGATAGTATTTCCCAGCACCCAGAGAGACATTAGCTCTCTTCATGTAAAACAGATGTTCCTCATTCCTCAGCACTCGCTACAGCTGCTGCTCACCGCCCGAAGAATACATAATGGATAAGCTCTCCAGGATATTTATCACTAAGTAATTGCGAGTGAAACTGAGCGAAAGTCAATATGCTGAAAATGGAGAATAATCTGGGTGATTTGACTTTCCCTCCTTCAGCTTTCCTTTTCCTTCTCTCATCACCAAATCTTTTTTCTTCTTCCTCTTTCATCCTCATCCTCCACCCGACCCTCCTCCTTGCTTCACTCCTCCTCTTCTCCCAGAGTGACCAGATGCTGGCAATTTCATGACTGTCAATTTATTTACATATCTACAATCAAGGGAATGTATGAATATTTATGATGCTGGTCTCTTACTGTAGGGCATCTGCCTATACAGCCTACTAATTTGGGTGTGTCTGTGTGTGCATAACATACATAATGTTTCAATGAGTTGTGTGTCTCCTCACAGATGGATTCTGTTTGTTCATTCTCCCTACATCAGTTTATTTTCTCAGCAAAAAGATTAGATCTAATAGCTGGTCAAACTCTGTGTGTGTGTGCATGTGTTTTGGGGTGGTAATTTACACCCTGTCCCTTAGCCTCTAAGCAGAGGTTCCATTCCTCCTCTCTGTGACAACATGGGTGTAAAAGTGAATAGGGAAGGACCAGATGAAACAAGCCAATCAATAATTTATTAAAGTTAAAGCCTCAAGGCACATGAATTTTAACTTTCCTCTCCCTAAACTCAGTTTGTAAACTGATGATTTTTAGAGAGCCTAAGTATGTTCAAGAAATGAGATACCGTATGTTTGAGGCAGTATGGTTGGTCAATCAATAAGTCTTTCCAACAGTCTGTCTGTAGAATAACTCTTCCATCCTGTAATCATTGTCATTTGTTCTGACAATGAGTTTTGTACGTATTTGGGCATGAGAGTACTTAGCAGAAAAATAGCAGAATGTCTCAAACATTTAAAACAATCTATGTTTGTGGCTTCCTGACACACAACCACGTTTATGCAAACCCCCAGTGAAACAGTGCTGGGCTGTGAAGCTGGTTGGGCCTAGTGGTCAAGCTCTGTTACCATAATGCACCCTAGCCCAGAAAGTATTTATCCTATAAGGAATCGCTGGAAAATTTTCAGAGCATCACCTTGTAAGCGGATGAGAGCAGGTGGCAGATGCAGGGGGCGGTGATAGAAAGCAGCAGTCAAGACGTTCAGGAGTGTTCCACCAGCCTTGGCAAACTGTACAGGAAATCACATTAGATCTCACCCTGATTCAATAAAACTGCATCAAAACAAACTTTTCAGCCTGTTCTCAGGGTTTGATAGTTGTTATTTTAATGCTGTTCTTCTATATGACAGGAAGAGTGATAAAATGCTGATCTCTATTACTCAAATATTGTGCATGACAAATAATTTAGGCTACAATTCACACTCAAAGATGCCACATCAGTTTACTGCTCTATATTTGCTGGCCAGACTTGATTTGATACGACACTACCTACATAAATGTATATTTTACCTCAAATTTGATTTGTATTATTTACATATAGAATATAATTTGTTTCCAGGTTGTTTTATGGCAACCTGGAAACAAATGACTTTTTTTTGCATCCTCCAGTGTGTTTCATTTGAAAATATAGCACTTACATATACAGTATGCTGTTTAATAATGCACGACAAGTTATTCATCCTGTACATGTGACAACAACAAGCTGATGATGAAATGTATGTTGACACTATCCAACTTTCTGCAACACTGCACATTTAACAAAAAATGTAGTTAAGTGAGTGTTATACTCTGTCGTGATGGGAAAATCACTCCTAAAATGATTCTGTTTTATTGACCAGCAGAAGCAGCAGAGTCTGATACATTTGATGAGATTAGAACTGTATTTCAGTGTGGTTCTGTGTGAATCTTCATCTGCTGACTACTAATAGACTTTGATTTATTGCAGTGACTCTCATTTCATCACCCAGCTGTTAAACCTCTTAATAAAGTTTAAAGACTGTGTATGAGGTTTATATTGTGTCAGACAATGGTCTTATACTTGTATAGCACCTTTCTATGCTTTTACAGCACACTCAAAGTGCTTTCACATTATTTGGCCATTCACCCATTCACACTCCCAAGCACTCACGCATTCACACACCGGTGACATCACCGGGAGCAACTGGGGGTTCAGTGTCTTGCTCAAGGACACCTCAACATGTCGACTGGACAAGCTGGGAATCGAACCGCTAATCCTCCGGTTAGGAAACGACCCGCTCTACCTCCTGAGCCACAGCCGCCCCCGGCTCACAATGTGAGGACATTTTTTGTTTCATACCATGTTTGCCTACAGAGCCTACAGCTACGAAGCAGCCATCTGTGGTGCCACCTCTCTCTCTCTCTCACACACACACACACCCCCCACTGGTGGCGCTGTCCAACTTTGGGTTCAGTGTCTTCCCCAAGGCCACTTCAGCATGTGGACTGGAGAGAACGGGAATGGGACCTTTACCTGGGACTTTTTTGCTTGTCTTGTGAGGCGTCACTCTAATCTGGGGGGAGCTACTAGCAGTAACATTTGTTCTTCTGAGGACGCTACTCCATAATGTAGCCCATTACTCTGATGCACAAAGTTCACTCTTCACAAACTAATAAATGGACTTGCACATATAGAAGCCTGGGAGTGCCAGTATTACAGCAAAATGACATCATTTAATCGCATTGAGAGCTCAGTTTTCATTTGTCAAAATAGAAAATTTAAAGTTTATATCTTCTTTCTTAAAATTTGAAAATACAACTTATAATAAAAAATAAGATTTTTAATTACAATCCATTCAAACAAAGGAACAAAAATAAATAAATAAAATACATCAAACAGGCAGGGGACCAAAGCCTTGTACTGTCTACTGATCCTGAACTGAATTTGATCCCACACTTCTGCACCCACCTAGTCAATCAGCTGCAAATCTTCCAAGACACTCTTTGCCTCAGGGAAGTGCCTGCTCAGTGCATCTATCACATGTACTGTAACACAGCTGTCAATCATGCTACATAGCAGATTGCACCCTGGCTACTGACATCCGATTTGTAATCCTGAGTGAATAACGTCTAATGTCTCCAGAGCATTTTGTCTTTTTCCATCTTTTTGTTCAAGTGCATCTCACATTAAGGTGTCATGTGAACTACAAAAACAAGCCATTATGTAAATTTGAACCTCTAGCACAAACGTAAATTTGCCCAAAGCTGAATGTAATCAAACGTCAGTAATGAAGACACAGACAGTTGGTTACATTTACTGTTTTTTTTTTCTCAAAATTCCACCATTTTCTAGTGGTAGTTTCACTTTTAGTAGTTTCAGTTAATAAATTACTACTGAACCAGGTCTTGATGGGAGCTCCTCTGTGAACAATTACCTAAACCATTTTAATTCAATGTTACAGTGTGTTCTCTATTCAAGCTGTCTAGTGTGAGCACAATCTGTAAAATGGTGCTCCCCAGCTGTGCACACATTAATTTCTTCCTGTTTTATTGCATTGCTTTAATACTGTTGACCATTGCAGACTGTTAATTACACTGAAACACTGGAGGAGAAGAGATTACAACATTTTTAATGCCAGTTAGAACAAGGCCACATCATTATGATAAGCTCATTAGATTAAAACTAGTTTCATTATTGCACCAAGAATTTGCAACTTTGCATTTACGTTGCAATATTTCACTTTAGTCTCTGTGTAGAATTTTGGGTCTACATAAATTAAGACAATGTTCCCCTTCAAATTTATCAGGTGACTCCTTAAAACAAAAGTATCTACTTGCAATATCTTGACACAGTTTGCATGTGTAACTGCGGTGGCAAGTTAAATCAATACAATTTTTGTTTGAATATCTTTTAGGATGCTGTAAACATTGTAAAACCATAAAGCAATTCACAAGGAAATGTAGGAAAAAGTCACAAAAACACAAGTAACTATGTGCAGCAGAAATATCTGCTCTGTTTTTATATCCCGATAACCGTCTCCAGACACCCCAGAAACCACTGACCTAAAACTATGAAGCTGCTGTAAAATGTTATGTTATATTGCATGTCGGGCTTTGTTCTTTTAACCTTGATTCGACAGTGTCTCATAAAATGCAAACTGCCCCGGACTCGGCACACTTGGTCAGTGCCAAGAAATGATAGGGAAGATAATATCCCCATGTTGAACTGGCAGACTGACTGGTTAGAGACTCGGTGGAGAAATAAACAAAAAACTCTCTTTTCTCTCATCTAAAATTGCTTCTGGGCTGCCCTTGAGAAAGTCACTGTACAATAATATGAAGTTCTACTACTTACCCATGGACATCCTGCTATCAGTTATAGAGTACCTATACTATATACAGTATTTATTCTCTGATGACTGCATAATATGATCAGTGCAATGACCACATGGCCCTATTATTACCAACACAGACAGTCTGGTTTTATTTCAAAATATATAGTTTCCTTCTTTCTTGCCCCATCTGAGTTGTAACTTAATTCTTACAGCTCAGTAACACCCAAGTTGTAATAAACTTAAATTATCTTTTAATTGAAGCTTTACCAACAACTGAAGATGACTGTGATACTGGGAAAACTGTATGCAGACCAGCTTTTTGCACTGGGGAGTGCACTGTCACACTGAGTTTGCCTTTGGCCATGAAGCTGTCCTCATTTTTTTCCTGTATTTAATGTGCACTGCATCCATCTCCCCACCTGTCTGTTTATGATTACACCCCCACATATCACTGTGGATACTGACATTCTTACTGCTCTGTGCATCAACTGTGTGATCACCCAAGAGAAAAAGCCTCACCAAGCCACGTATCATCACATTATGCCATGATGTATCAAGTGGTCAAATACTTTAATTAGAAATTAAGAAATACAGTAAAGTTCATTTGCCTATATGTCGGCAGGCTACTAGCACTGATAATGGTTTTACGCCTTTGCCAACCAGTTGTAGTCTACATGTATGTCTGTCAACATGCACATAATACAAGATTTACTTTTATTAAATTTCTTCACTACAAATAGTGTATTTTTTTTCCAAATTGGAAGTTAGCACTATATTGACATGTACAGATTGTAGTGATTCATTTCCAGTGAGAAACATGTCTTCATTTAGACACTTTTTTAAAATTATTTGTTTTTACAGAGGACAAATGGAGAGTTGTCGCATAATTCCTGAACCCAAGTAGACATTTGTACTAAATCTGAGTAAATAACATACATAAAAATACATTGTTTGTAGCAGCAGCTTATTACGACAAAATGTTATCTGTCATAGTTTGGTGACATCTCGCTACTGCAATAATTATGATACAAGGAAATAATGACATATTTATGACAGTTTCAAGATGACAGAGCTCCAGTAGCCTGCTGCTAGCTAGCCATCATGTTTATGGCTCCTTTCCTGAAGACAAAGGGCCGGAAAGGCTTGGAGGTTT
>NW_018128183.1:214624-215449 GCF_001952655.1 Monopterus albus | reverse complement strand
CCATCATGTTTATGGCTGTTTCCATGAAGACAAAGGCCCGTAAAGCTTGGTAGTTTGAACTAAGTTGTCGTTAATGTTGGTGGAATTATTGTAATTTCTCCCCTAACCATAGGAGCGCTATTTCATGAGAAGGAACTATATGGGACATATAAGTTGGAGGACTTGTTGATAGGCTCCGGGTGCTCCTGACATATAACGTTCATGAGAATGCAACAGATTTGAGGTGACAGTGACCTTGACCTTTCACCATCAAAATCCAAGTTTATTTCTGAGATACTGCATTCACAAGAATGGGACACATAATGCCTCCAGATACAGATGAAGGCTGTGGAGCTGGTGGAGGCCACAGAGCTGAGTGCTGTGCTGTACAGAGATTGTTTGCTTTGCTTGACTGTGTATAGTATCTCTGCAAGACACCAAGTTAGATCTCTGCTTCTCTTTTTTGCCTTAGTCTACTTGGGCTCTTTAAGTATTTAGAGCTCACAGCCTTTTTCTGTCACTTTGAGTGTATCTAATTCTTCATCTCCTGTCTCGCTTTGTGTGTGCTTTTTTCATTTTCTATTGTTTCCTCATGTTTTCTTCCCTTCATCAGCATATTTCTGTCTCATCCTGTACTGTCTCCTAAAGAAGACCTCAGTGTCCTGTTCCTCTGCTTATGAGTCAAGACGTCTAGTCTCTGGTGTCGTTCGACTGTATGTGTGACTGTGACAGAAAGTGACTAGTGACTATGTCTACACTATTGAACATATGGTATACTCAGCTGAATGAGCACACACACTCGTATACACAGCACTACAGCTGAGAGGAAAGAGTTGTTTCTTGATG
>NW_018128183.1:196573-214551 GCF_001952655.1 Monopterus albus | reverse complement strand
ACAGTGAAGGAGAGGTTTTTGTAGTAGCGGCTGTAGAGCTGGGGTCTGTCAGAGGTTTTTGTGCTGCTTATGAACAACAGATGTTTGTTACTAACTAAAAATCACACATCTGCCTCCCCTGTGCATTACTTATAATATATCACATTATAAACCCGAATTAGATAATTGAACCTATGGATATCTATTGATACAGGAAAGGTGCCCTTTATCTTCTTTAGAAAGTAGATAAACGCTTTCCAAAAAGTTACTAATGTATCAAGGAGGGCATTTTCTCATTAAGTCCCTGTATGTTTGTCTCACCGATCCAGCATAGTGTGTTTTGGTTCACGATGTCTTACATGCTCTTAACATATGGGTAACGAGACTGAAGGAGGATCCTTCTGTTGCCCAGTAATACCTATATGTGACTTCTGTGTGAGAGGGTCATGTTGAGTAATTTCCTGTTTAATTTAGTGTCTTCTTCTTTTGTAAGGGAGCTCATCTATCATTTAATGACTCCTGTGTCCACTTCTTTATCTTTTTTGTCCTTGCCCATTAATTTCTTTCTGCTGTCTGAATGGCCAGATCACATTGGTAAACATGCAGTGCCAGCATTTGGCGCTTTAGGAAATAGTCTTAAATTATCTTTCTTCCTATCATATGTGCAGTGCCGGTAGCTGATTGGCTTGTTAGGTAACTACTTGTCACAGGCTGCAAGAGCAACCTTGACCACATCTCATTACACCTTCATCTCTCAGAAAATGTACATCAGAGATATATTCCAAGGCCTGACATTGCTAAAATGAATAGTGACAGAGGGTAGTGCAGTATTAAATAGCTAACTAGACCTCAAACCCAATGAACCCAGTGTTGACTCAAGGCAGACCTGGCAAGACCTGTGCTATGTGTGTCTGCAAGTACAATACAACAAATAGCCATTTTTTGTCAGTACTATAGTTGAAACAGTCTTGTATCTGAAATATTAAAATATTCACAAGAGCTTATTTTACCTTGAAGAAGAAACTGAAGCTAACAGAACCTGAACTCCCATTAATTGTCATTTTGGTTCCAGTCTGTGGCCCTGAGCTGTGCATGGCAGTATGCTCATCAAGTCATTCATGTGTTTTATAGGTCTTAAGCTACAAATTTAAAAATGAGCAGAGGAACGCTTTGCTGCATTCACATTATCATTCCACATGCAGAAAACAGGGATTCTCTTTGTTGCACAGCCACAAATTAGAGGGAAAAGGTAGAGGGCTGGATGAATGGGCTAACTAGCAATAAACCTCAATAAAGAGGCCTCTCCACATCGTGTGTGAATTTTCTGCATCTTAGAGCATTGCGGCATTACTTTAATGGCTCCCTGAGGCTGGTGGGTTTTGGTTTGGGAAAAATTACAGCTTGTTCTCTACTGGCCTAGTTGTATCTGCTAGCTGTTGATTAGCTGCAGCTTTGTGGGTGGATTTGTTGTCATATCAGGGATTCTCAATGGCCTCCTCAGCTCAGCATCCTGTCTCTCATCAACACCCACCCACAGAAACTTTACTACACAAATTGACAAATTAATTATTAAACAAAGAGGTTCACAGGGTGTGGCTCAGACAGGTAATTATAGATCATAGAATTATATTATGCAGATTATTTTGAATTCTAACTTTTCACAGTTATTTCAGAAATAGCAGTTATCAAAGCATGCATAAGTTTTAAAAGGAAAGGTTATGCACTTGAACTGTTACTTTGTCAGAAATACAGGAGTGCAACTTAGTGATGTGTTTAAAAAGCAACCAACATTTTACTAAAGAAGTCAGTTACAAATATATATACAACCACTGACAAAAGAGTCAAAAATGACTAGTTTTGTAGATATACTTTTAATGATCAGTCACTGTCAATATTTAGAAATACTATGGAGAATGGAAATCTTAAAAACTATAACTTTTAAATAGTTTTGTGTAAACATTTTATATGGTTTTTGCATCTGTGAAGCGACTGCAGTCCCAGGGGCAGCTGTCTGAAAATGCTGACTGTTTCACCAGAAAACACTATTTGGGAAAATATTGAAATACAAATAAATAATAAATAAAAACCGAGATCACCTTTATCTCTTCTCTCCAGGCCGTCCAATATGGTAAATTTAGGAGCGATTGTCAATATAAACTGAATGTCTGACGCTGAACATCAGCAAAACGTGCTAAGCAAACATTAGCACCCTGGTCTAGGCCCACTTGTTGTCACCAAGAGCTTTATTTGTAGCATCCAAGGAGGCAAACACCTGCATTATGTGTTCATTAAAGTCCCCCACAGAAAGCCTTCCATGTCAATCTCAGTTAATGGCCCATTTGTTTCAGGCTGGCGCTGGTTAACATGCACTGACTGACACAGAGGCATGGTACATTACTGTACTGTATATTTCAGGCAGCGCCGGCATAAGTCTCCAGCATCTAATCCTCAGCTGTATCAAGGGATTTAGAGGTGAGCAAGGAGTAGCACACAGATGGAGCAACACCTACCGTACACACATATAAACTAACTGACAAAGTCAGTTCAACATGGTCCATAAAACACGCAGATGATAAAAAATGCACCTCTTGTATTAGTTTTGACATGAGTCCATTTGTGGTTTTATAGATGCTCTGTGTGTTTTCTATCTTTATTGGCTGTATTTATCTGTGACACCATGTCTCAACAGGACATGGACTGAAATATGAAGCCATAATGCATTAGTACCCCCAGTTTCCCCTGTGCAATTGCTGATGTCGAGATGACAAATCCTGAGCTATATGGTATAGAGCTCTGTCTATACTGTTTTCTTTCTATACGGCAACTTTCCAACTTGGTTTGTGACTTGATGTCTCTGCATTCATTTGTGCATATTGTCTATCAAGACACTATGCACTTTTGTTTATTAATTCATAAAATTCTGCAGGTTTATCAGACTTTGGGTACTTTAGTTAGCATATTAATTGGCAAAGAGCACATGAGCGTCCACAGACATTAGTACATATTTTCCTTCCTTGTTTCTGTCCGTCTTGGCCACTGTCTCCTTGTCAGCTCTGTTCTCCCTATTGGCACTCTCTCTGCTGTGTCTTGGCTCATTTGTGCCAAGTGATGTCTTCATCACAGTCCACCAATTTCTCTACACCTGCCTAAACCAAAACCTACCTTTATACCAGCATCCTCCACTTTCTTGTGAGGCTGCCAGGCTTTTCCCACAGTCTAGTGCACAGTCTGCCACTGTGCTGGCCCAGTGTGTGATTTAAGAGGCAGGGCTGGAGCTGGACACTGTGAGCTAACTTCTAGTATGGGTAGCGGTGGTGGTGAGGGGTACTTTAGTAGCCCTGGGTAGTGAGGGTTGCCCTCACTGCCCAGAACTATCTTTCCCAAACCTCTAAGGTGTGGTTTGGGAAAGATAGGTCTAATGCAGTGAGATTGCATGACAGGGAGCTAATTACATTATTCATCTAAGGAAACTGCAGTACGGTCGTGATAGGTGACTGAGTTTATGTGTGTGTGAACACGCATAGGGGAAGTCCTGCAGGGTTTTCTTTTCTCATTCCCTGCTAGGCCAGCAGAAAAGGAGAGGGAGAGAGCAATAGCAAGGCTGCCTACAATCACAAAATCCCACTATGATTTTACATTTGCCTTCTCAGGGGAACGCCGACTGCCCCGGGGGCCGAGGCACTGTTGCTCCGCTGTCATCACAGTTTAATTCAAGACTTGTATCACAAAAAGGAGAGAAGAGCTTTTTTTTCTTAAGCAGAGGGTGGTTTATCACTGTAACTTGGTACCTTACCTTGGTAATTCTTTAAATTCAAACTATAAGTGCTACTCTAACAGATGATTATGATGACTGATGAAAACAAATACAAGCATCTCATTGGGATGTTTCAACCCAGCCTGATATTTAGACTGAACAGCCATTGTTTTCTTTACCTCATTATTCAGGCTGGCATTATGGTCACGGTTACCATTATGTCATTATTATTGAGGAGAAACTGATATTTTGACTTACTGTTTTTGTTGTGCTTGTGCTGACGACCAGCGCTAAGGGAGCACTGGCTGTGCAACCCCAGTGGCTGGGTGTGATGCATCGGCCAGGAAGCAAACCCAGTTCAGACGACACTGCTATTATTTTGTTATGTATTTTAGCAATGTGCTACAGTGTAATAATGATCAGTCAGGTGGATGGAGGGGTGATGGATACTTTTGGCTTGTTAGGATGTGAAAAATCACATTATGCTGCCATGTCATCATCAGTGTTATTCAGCTTGAACAGTAACTTTGTCCTCATGAAACAGAGGTCACTAGAGAAAGTACGAAGAAGTCAGTTTAAGTCAGAGGCGGTACCAACAATCAGAAGAAAAATCGCAGACTATATTTGATGTTGGTATTGTGTCTTGCAATAAATGGCTCAAGCTTCTGTAGTGTGGGCTTAATTTAACCTGGATGAGCTCTTGAGATTTAACATTTTTTGTCAAAGCGTGACAGAATAAGGGCCAAAGTGGCAGAATAATTACTATTTGGCACATGTACTAGCACCAAGCTAACATCCATGAAAAGACACATATGTAGTGTTAATAATAATGGATTTTTTAAAAATTGCTAACTAGATAAATATTTGCTATCAAAACATGTCACCTCTTACTACTGAGAAGTAATAACAGTTACTCCCTAATGATACTGTACATTGTGTATTCTTTTCCTCACTTGCCAAAATTCACACAACATTGATAACAGAATTCTGTTCTTTTATTATTTGCAATCAGGGATTATTGTGAAGATTTAGGGTGCAAACTATTGGTTTTACCACCAAATGAGGTGGTGAACTGGTTTGTGATCTGATGTACTGTATGTGTGACTGACTGATGTAAGTTCCTGACCAACTCAGATTGTGTCACAGCATCTATAAATTGTTGTCAAAGCTCACAGAACAGCATGGACAACATCGCTTTGTTTGTCTCTTTAAAGAAACATCACATCAAAAGGTGGGACTGGGGAGCGGGAGGGTGGAAAGGTGGGGGTGGTGGCACCCAGCCCTGACCTGGCCCAGTACAGCATGAGCAAGGTGAAAATGGGAGAGAAGGGGACTCTGACTCATAGCCATCAAAGGAGGGATGTGAGTGACAGAGGGGAGGAGAAAGGGGAGGGGAAAAAGAGTAAAGGGGAGGGTTTAGGGAAATAGAGTAGAGAGAGTGTGGTGTGTGTGTGTGTGTGTGTGTGTGAGAGGGAGGGACAGAGAGAGCATGTGAAGCACACTGCCAGCGCTCACTTGTTAATGCACTGTGAACAGGGACAAGCAAGAGTGTCACGCACATACACTCTCATATACTCTCACACAGTGCCGCTCCTGCACACACACACACACACACACACACACACACACAGACTCCCTAACATATGTATGCTGAGGCTGAGAGGTGCCTTACTTGGAACACACAATTTTCCCAGTCCGTCTCACACACAAACACACACTGTGCAAGCTGGACTAAACAGAACCCGACCAGAATACTGTCACCTACCAGTGGGGGCATGAGCCCCAGCAGTACAACCCCTACAGTAAGGCACGGCTACCTGCCAGCAGCCCCCCCGCTCCCCACCTCTTCTTCTCTCCCTTCCTCCCTCACTGTCTCCCTCAATTCATTCATCCCTCGTTCTCCCAACTGTGAGGCGGCATGCGTGGCTGAAGGACACAGCGCTGCTCTCTGCTGTGGTGTAGTGCACTGCTGAGAGAGTTGGAGAGCCCGATCCGACAGGGGGGATAGAAAGACACGCTGCGCTCCCTTCCCTCCCTCTCTCTCTCTCTCTCTCTTTGTCGCTGTCTGTCTCCCTATCCCCATGCTCCCTCATTCATGAATGTCACCTCTATCTCTGGGAAATGCTGGATTTATCAAGCCTCTGTCTTTTTTCTCTTCTACTCTCAGGGTGTGGGGGTGAACACAAGGGTGATGCCAGGAGAGCTTGAAAGACAGGGAGGAAAGCAGCCGCACTCTGTCCATCACCGTCCGACCGCATCCCCTCATCCCTGTCCCATCTGGTGGAGCTGATACCTCAGGTTGGATAGTCCCTACTTTTTGTACTTTTATTGCTCTGACATTGTTTTGGATGGGGAGATTTTACACAAAGACAGAAAGAAAAGGAGCTGCAGTGTGTGCCGGCAGTGTGACTCCTGCTATTTTGGAGAGTTGGTATTCGGACGTTTTTCTTCCCACTGAATCAGATCAGGCTTCTGATCTGCTGGACTGAGTGGGTTAAGAGGGCTAAATGTAATTTAGGTTTGGGTTTGGATTCAGAGCGCGACAGATGGTTCTGCTGCTGAAACCCTTCGGACGAGATTGAGTCAAACTTCCCAGGATCTCCAGGAGGGGTGTAAGGGGACACTCAGTCTGGGACAGAGGCATCAGGACAACACTAGCTACAGTATACTGGTTTTTTGGTTGGATAGCAACATGACTCACCAGAGCACCAATGATGTACCAAGGTTTTATCTGAACCCGACTCCCAACCAGAAAATACACAACCAGAAAGACATTTAAAGGCAAACGCTCATCAGTCCAAACCTCAACAAGCAACCCTTGGCTGTTCTGGTTGGGCCTTTTCAGAGATTCACCCTTCTTTGCCTCACCTCTCCCTCTTTTTGCCTTCCTTTCCTGCCTTTCTCTACCCTGCTGCAGTCCAGTCTCGGAAGCCCCCTCCTCCACTGTGCACCCCTCCCTCAGCTGTGCTCCGTCACGCTGGGTGAGCAGGCAGGGGGGTGGCCCACACACCGGGGCGCCACGGGCCCGCCAGAGGCTGGTGAGGTGGCGGCAGGGTCAGCGCTGGCAAGATGGCCGCTCTCGCCAGCTCCCTCATTCGCCAGCGCAGGGAGGTCAAGGACCCCCAAGCAAACCGGCAGATTGCCAGCAAACGCAAGCCCTGCCCAAAGAGCAACAAGTCGCTTTGCCAGAAACAAATCCTTATATTAATATCAAAGGTTCGACTATGTGGCAGTCGAGGGAGGAAAACGGACAAAAGACCAGGTGAGTTCCGACAGTCCTTTAAAGTCTAATCTCATGTTTTCCAGCTTCCTTCCTACTTACACACTGTTCGTCATGTCTTCTTTTACTGCTGAATGTTGTGCCTGTACTGGATATATGGATTTTAATGGTCAACTTGCCAGGACTACAGATTAATCCTCAACTGTAAAGCCTCAATAGAGAACATCCACAGCCTGAAATTTCTAGCTGAGGGCTTAATCTGAATCTGGGAAACCTCCCAGCTCATCAACATGCCCTGTATTACAGTAGTACAGGAAATTCCTGCTTAATACCCAAGTCTGTACCACTGATGAGAGGCATGACCTAGCCTCTGTTGCAAGTGTGGCGGTGACTTTGTTAAGGCACATGTCAACACTTCCACATACTGTATATGCAGGTCATCTGTAAGGGCACACTGCACTTGGCTCATTCATAGAGTGATTTACTGTGATTTTAAAATGTCAAGAAGTGCCTCATTTGTGATTCTGGGGACCATTACTCTCCCTGTGCTTCCCTCAAGGCAAGCGGAACAGTGCGGCCTAATTTGTCTTCTGTTTGCAAGTTAAATGCGACTGCAGAATTATTTACTAAAGCCAAATGAGACAGTGACACTTGATTTGAGGCAGTGAATGTGTCTGTGCTGATTTTGGCACTATGGGATACAATGAATTTTGAAAATGCTTCTACTACAATGTAAATACTATACTGGCAAAATGTTAGTGTCTTTTGGAAGTTGTACTATATTTGTGTGTCTAAAAGACAGTTTTGTTTTTGCATTTTAAATGAGCGATTTCTTTCTTTGCTTTTTTCTTTTATTAAAGAAATCTTTGTTATTTTGCGACCCGCTCTCTGATAAACCTGATTAAGATAGATGGATGTTTATTTTGCTTTTTTTAAAGCCTTGTTATAGAGTCCCCTGCCTCCTAATCTATAGGTAAAACACTATATTATACGTCCCTTTGAATTCTGGGTTACCCTGTACAGCAGTATATGTGTATCATTGTGTGTCACCTGAATCAGCTTGTGCTCACCATTTTGTGTGCGCGCTCCTCGCTCCTTCCACGCACAATACAGTGTGTTTATCCTTTCCACCCTGTGCGACTGTATTTGTGTGTGTTCTATGTGTTCTAAGATATTTATTAGCTCACTGTGTGAGGTTTGTCATGATAATTACATGGGGAACCTCTAACATTATATAGAGGCATCTGCCATAGAGGCAGCTGCTCTCTTTATTGTAATTATGGTTGTAAAATATGTTGGACAGGTCGCCGCAGTACTAGCTCTTTGGGAAAAGGCCACAAGTACAGTGCGTCCATTGTTTGAAGCCATATTCATCCTAATAGCTTTGGTGCTTCTCATACTCTTATGGATTTATTATAGTAATCATGGGGACGAGGTATGGAGGCTGTGGTTAAAGAGACATTACTAGCTTCACATTTCAGCAGAGATTTACAGGGACCTGTTTTCAGTGTTGTGTGTGGCTGTGTATCTTCCTCATTCTCTCAACGAGTTTCTGCATGTGAGTATGTGTGTGTTGCTCATATGGACAACACTGCTGACCCCTGGCCATTGGTGGATATGCCATCTCAAGCATGTGTATCATCATCATCATCATCATCATCATCATCAGATGTGAGTATGTCCCTCAATCTCTGAGCTTCCACTTGAGGTCACAGTTGACCCCTAAAGCAAACTAATATAATATTCCTGAGCCATAGCTTCCACCTCAATTTCTTCATACGAGCTCTATTAACCAACTTCCACCCGGATATCACTACAAACAGCTCATTACAGTCTAACATATTACAATGTCAGTGCTTGTACAGGCTTATAATTTATTTATTTAAGTGATTACATTTGTGCCATGGTGCTTTACAGCGACTGCGTGTCAGTATTATGGATGCAGGCTTTTTCAAACATTATTATACTTGCATACAGCTTAAATGTCAAATGACATCTAATTACATGCACAGGTACACAGAGTGATTGTTTGCTACAGGCAGAAACTAAAAGACAGTCAGGAGCACCAAAACATAGTATTATCACCTTTGGAAAGTTCCACCAGGAGGAGACAACTTTGTCGGTCACCGATGGAACATCCGACAAGTACCAGCTGAAATATAATTTGGACTGTAGTTTTTATAGACACTTCATTATACTTAAAAGTCACGTAGTCAGAAATAGGTAACTGCGTCAATAAGGCTAACCATGTGACATCTCACATACTGTAGTTTGTGAATACTATGAAATTCCACTGGTATGATATTGCAGACTTCTGCGAGTCCAATTTATATAAAAAAATGCTTGGATAAAATTACAAAAATACATAAATACAAAAAAAAAAAAAAAACAAACTAACATGGCAAAAAGGTGGAAATGCCCACTCCTACATTACAACTCAGGTCATTCTCCAGCTCACTGTTACAAACATGCTCTCCTCCAGGAAGAGTTTATCAATTTGCTCACTAAAAGGGAAAAGAAAATTATATCTTATCTGGGAACCAGCAATGAAGTGTTCCAAAGAACCAGGGTTACCTCGGTTAATGTATTGTAATCATTTGCACAATTTGCGCAAAACTAGTTAATTGAAAAAAAACATGCACAGTCACATTTTAATTTGCTTACATTTTAAAAGTGCCTTTCAGTGCTTGCAAAACTCCTCATATACTGTATTTAACCTTATTTGAGTCTCTTTGAAACTCCTGCATCTCCCCTTCAAAACGCAACAAAGAAGTGTTCACTGTTAGGTGACTAAACAAGAATTCTTAAAAGGTAAAAACTTTGAGACCTTAAAAGAACAGTTATGGGATTTTTCAAGTTGGTGTTAAAACAATATTGATGTATCCCTGTGTACGTGAGACTAGGTCTAGGCCATTGTCACTTCTCCTACTCCCCACACCAACCCTGAATGTTTCCACCCAGAACGTCACTATGCTGCAAAACATGAGGGACAAACTACACAGCTCTCATTCTGGGGAAAAAAGAAAAAAAAACATGCACTCCAAAGTTTGTCTGAAGCTCAAATGCAGCCTCAGCTGTCCCACTAAGATAATTCGAGTCAGCATATTTCAAAGTTGCAGTTTATTGAAAATAAATTTCCCTGCTGTGTTTCCCTGGACAGTACCTCGTTGTGCCGGGGCAGAGGGATACGTTATAGACGCAGTGTGTAAGTTCTGTTACCACAACTGGCTTTTTCCTAATGTAAACACATGATCTCTTGGTTATCACTGTATGGCCATGTGTGATCTAATAGCATACACCAAGTTTTTTCTATAAAGCTGAGTTAGTGTCACTGATGCACTGTAGGTCAACTAGAGCCTGTAATCAGTGTGGCCTTTTAAGGAACATTCATACACAGAGGTATCTTTAGTTTGTTGACTGATAAATAATAGCTGGACTGGACTGGTATTGGCACAGCTGTGCCTCTCGCAATGTGGAAATGGGCTCCACATACACGTGACTCTCAGCTTTGCAAACTGGCATCATTAAGTCCATTCTGACCATTTCAAGATCTGAGGTGAAACCTGTGCGACACATTGGCCCAGTGCCTGTTTATTTCAAAACACGCTGGATGAATGCAGACACAAATTTGGAGTGCATGTTTTTACAGAATGAGAGCTGTGTAATTTTTGCAGCATGGTCACATTCTATGTGGAAATTCCAAACTATTCCTTTAAGCACACATGAAGCCCTGTGCCCCAGATTTAAAAACCTGCTCACTGTTTGCAGTATAGTGTGTAGTGTAGTGTGGCTCTCCCTACAAACTAATGACACCTCAAATACACAGTATTTCTGACTGTGTGTAGATGTTATCATGCACCCAACGCCGTCTGCTAGTGCGTCACTGCACTGTGACTGGAGAGTCCAGGTTCCTGTTATATTGTAGGCTCTTGTAGCAGAGAAGGATGTGTAGCTTATTTCAGAACAAATCTGTGTGTGAACATATGCATATATGTGCGTGTCCTGAAAAATTTGCTGCCTACTTACTTCTAAGTGACTGATGAGTGTTTTTGTGCCTGACCCACATACCTCCCCCTCACACTTTCTCTCTTACATCCCCCTTCTCTCCCAGTGCTGTCAGCCCTTCACCTTTACACACACCCCCACACCCCCACACACCCTCTAACCCTCACCTAACCCATACTAATGATGCCCCAGCACTATAGCCCACTCAGCTAATAACAAGGTCAGCTTGCCCTGCACATACACATGCACACTCACAAGCAAACCAGCATGAGTAGACACACTTTCAAGTACGTATGCAGTAATTACAACCTCACACACTTGCATAAATGCAAACAGAACAATAAAAAAAAAACAAAAAAAACACCCACACATATTTGTAAACTAACATACAAAACCAAATGATGAGGTTTCATGATAAGAGTGTGGGAGAGACATAATTTTGCAGTGGCCTTGTGTGTGTATGTGTGCGAGGCCGATATGATGTAATGAGGATGTTAAGCCGCCTATTGGATATCAAAGCAAAACCAAAATAGCTTGTGTTGTGCTCTGACTGCCTGCTGGAGCTGCTGGTGAAACCCTCCTCTCTTCTATTAACAGGATAGGATAACACTTGGAGTTGTTACTGCAGCACGTGGGCCAAGTGTTCACCCGGCTACAGCAAATCATTTTGTGTGTGTGTCTCTATGTGTGTGCAGAAGAGGGGAGAAAATATGTGCACGCTCGTGTCGGAGGCAAACGAGAAACGATGGCGTGACAGGAGTCAGTTCGTGCACCTCGGCCAGACTCTGAGATTGTGAATGTGTGTGTTAGGCTTGTTGTGCCGTGATTCACCAGGTAACATTAGCTCCTCTCATTAGCACACACTGACTTATCAATAATGTGTTGCAGCATTTGGAGAGCACACAGTAAACTGGGGTGAATTATAGACTGGACACACCAGGGAGGACTATATTTCTTACTCTCTCCCCATTCTGACTTTCTCGCTTTATCAACTTTCTCTTCCCTCTTTCCATCTCACCTCCCTTTCCCCAACAGCCTTGATCGTCCCACCCCTCCCTCCATACCACACACACTATCTTCTCAAGGACATCTGTCTCTCTCCCCCCCTCAGCATCTACCTGGCTCTCTCCACACATGTTATTTTCCCCACTATGTCTCATCACCTTTACTTTGGGCCTGTCAGTCAGTCACTTGATGCTACAGTGGCTGTAGGTGTTGTGCTGCCAGGTTACATATCCCTGATTCTGTTAATGGATCACAAAACAGCAGGATTCACTTCAAACCTTGGAGCTGTAACTGCTCAGTTTGTTTATGGATCTTCTAGGTGTGTACACACAGTCAAATTTTACACAGTCAAAGTAAACTTGGCACTAACTATTGATGTTATATTCTTTTTATCTTTATGCCCAAATTTCACTGCATGCCTGAAATATACGCCACTGACAGAGAGAGAGCGAGAGAGAGAATGTAAACGAAGAGAGAGCAGCGTTAGCGGGAACAAAAGCGATGAAACAGAGAAAATGTTTTACGTTGTGCTGTAGCACTGTCATCATCTTGACCATGCCCGTACCAGCAATTCAGATGTAAATGGCTTGCCAGTAACACTGTGCTGTCTATGTAATGCGGGGCTTTGTTCAGACATGACAAATCTAGACTAATATGCCATATGCTGATGTTTTCAGAATACGTTCGGCAGTTATCATTTGGCATGAGAAGAATTGTATTATATTCATGTTGTAGGAGCATTGTAATTAGTCATGGTAAACAGTGACCTATCAAATGTAACAAGAACCCGTGCACGAGGAGAACATGCAAGCTCTGCACAGAAAGGTTGCAAACCTGGAACCTTCTTGCTGTGAGGCAACAGCGCTAACCACCACCCCATTGTGCTGCCCCCCACACCCTGACTAAACACATTTGAATAAAGGCAATCCAATTACTTTTCACGTGGAAAGAAGGAAGGAAAGAAGTTCCCGCAGTGTTTATAGTGCATTCATTAGCTTTAGTGCATGAGTATGTGTTAACAGGATACAGTGGTCCTGATCGGGGGAATGAAATGTTCCCAATACAAATGCTCCCAGAATTTAGATGGAACAGAGAGGGAGTCTAGTTTTAGCATGTCAACATGTGTTGACTCTGGATAAAAGCTATTTCACAATTGGGGAGGTGGGTAAACGAAGTCTACGTGTGCTTAGCTTCCACTGTCTGCCTGGTGTAAAAAGTTCAAGTTGTGGTGGTTATATTTCCTTGTAAATATTAATGAACCACATGAAATTTCAGCAGTGATGCTCCTAATAAAGTTGGCCTTTACTAATTTTAGAATCTGGCAAGTTTCTGCCAAATCAGCTGATGGACTCCTGTCAGTCATGTCAGTCTGTTGTCTTTTCAACATGTAAACTGTTAAACATTTCTTTTGACAGGTAGTGAGCTTGTTTTAATATCACTGTATTTTACATGCTTTGGCTGCTGTTGTGATGAAACTGCACTATCACAAAAATGAAAGTGAATGTTGCAGAGGAACTGAACTATGTTCCATACAGAGTGCTGTAGTAGTGAGTCCTACAGCCTGGAACTGAGTTAGCATTTCTGCACTTCTGGTTCCCGCACCCTGGAGCAATGGGATTTTTTAGTTAGATGCTTAAAATAAGATCTGTGGTTAACACGGACAAATCATTTTCACCATTTGTTCTATGATATGTACACACCAGTATATAGCCCACTCATGAATTTTATTTGATTTTATTGTACTTGCCTTTAAGAAGGTGGTTACTAATAAATAGCTAAATGAGACTATAGAGGCTGTCTGGGATATCGCACATCAGCACGCTGAACATGGAGGCTCATGCTCACTAGTCTGCTTTTACAGCCTCATTATTTTTAAACACACACTTGCAAACTATTCTAACTGACACAGCCATGATCACTAGCTGGATTGGCTCACAAAAAGAGGAAAGGGTTTTATAGAAGAAGTAAGCACTAGAAATGAAAGTACAAGTTGGTAACTGTTGTGGTGATGCTCAAGTCATGGGACCGCAATGAAGTGTTTATAGCCTAACAATAACCTTTTGCTTCTGCTGATCATATTTGGTCTTCAAAAATCCTACAAGTGGTATTCACTTGTTGTGAAAATGATCTTGCTGTACAAAACATACAACTGTCATAAAGTTGTTTGTCACAGAGCTTATTTTCCACAATAATCCAGAGCCTATGGAACAATCCCACTGGCTTTCTGTTAAGGAAACCTGGGTGATGCTAACTTGCCAGTTGGTCTACAAAAAATGCCATCAGCACTCTATTGTCTGCATCTTCCAGCATTTTTCTAATTACAATGCTCCTACAACATGAATATAATACAATTCTTCTCATGCCAAATGATAACTGCCGAACGTATTCTGAAAACATCAGCATATGGCATATTAGTCTAGATATAGAAAGTCTGTACATAAAGCGGGTGAAAGCCAAGCAGAAATAATCTGGAGTTTAAAGAATTAAAAGATGCTGCCTCCTTTGAAACAGTGCGGTGAGGACGCACAAATGAACAGCCATCCCAGTAGAGCACAGTGAATTAACCCGCTACAAGCCAGTGGCCATTTAAAATGGCTTCATTACATTGTTTCCCAAAGGATGCTCATGGAAGCATTTTACAACACATAAAGATGTCTCACATTTTATCATGCTCCACCTCTGCTCTGCTCCCTCTCTGACCCTGCACTGTCAGCTGTTCTGCAGAGCCCACAGATAACGGCAGGGTTAATTGATCACAAAACACCTATGAGAAGGATTTTACTCCATTTGGGGGTCAAAATGGAAACATCCCTGGCTAATATCCCAATGGAAATAATCTGCGTGACATGCAGTACCAAAAACTGAATGTTTTAAAGCGGCAACAAATCACTAAAAACTTTCATGGAAATACTGAACCCATCTATCACCACAAAGAAACTCTGCCATATGTCTCACACTATTTGTTACCAGCAGCCGATGACCTCTGTTGCTGTGTAACAGTTTCCACCCTTTGACTCTTCCAGTGAAGCAGATGTTGTGTAAGAAATGGTGCCTGCAATAAACGGTTTTGAGATGCTAACAACTGGACTGTGTAATGATCAATACTGGCTTTCAGTGCCACAGCTCCAAAATGATTTATGGAGCCGACCCCCACTGGTTTGCTGAAAAACGTTTCTGAATGGTTATCAGTCATCATTACCAGACAAAATAGAACATTTATGGTGGAAGTGCTCATTTGTGAGTGTGTGTTTTCTGCTGTAGTTTGGAGTGTTTTGTTTTTTTTCCCCCACAAATGTTTGCTTGTGTGTGTTCCACAAAACAAATATCTGAAGTGTGTATGTGGGTGTTGGTGATAGGTCGACGGGAGCTATTTTGGCTCAGTATGGCACAGTCTTATCACAGCACTGAGAGCACCATAGTGTAATGAGAGCACAGCAGCAAGATCTGGAAACTTTGCTCATCTAATGATGTCCAGCAAAGTTTGTAACCCCCCCCCCACGTATATTTACATGCTCATGTTTAGCTACACGAGCACTAAACATATTATTTTGCAGACAATTTCAACCCCACTCGGGTTGCACTGCTTTGAGAGCCCAAGTAACAAATGACCGGTAAATGTCGAGTCAGCATCTTGCGCCCTACCACTGCCAGCCTAACCTTGTATTTTTCCAATGTCACCAAACCCTACAGAAACAGCGCACTGTCCCTTTAATCGATGCCTGTAGTTTAAGTTGCAATAATAACACACTGAGGACAGTGAAGCCTGCATTAGCATTTTGTGTGCAATCAATTTGCTGCAGCATACTTTGTATGCAAAGCTGAGTGGGACATGTGTCAAGTGGAGATGGCAGTCTGAGGTTGTAGGACACACACATACAGTACACACTCACGTTAACAAACATGCAACTTTGGGAAGACAGACAGCATATGAAAGCACACACACACACACACACACACACACGTGTTCTGGTCACACGTCAATAGTCTGATCTCTCTTGACCACGGTCTCCCTGACCGAATGACAACTCATTAAATCATATATCATTTTTATCCTCTCTCTCCATATGTGTGTGTGTCCAGCTGTCATTCTCTTTCACATACACACACAAATCACCCTTCTGTGATGTTTGCTGTCAAGTGATGTTCGAGAATCACCGGGCCTTATAGGAAAAGGCTACTGTATATGTGCATGCTTTCCAGCTGTTAATTTACTTTGATCAGAGACTGTGGCACCCAAAGGTGGTGCAGGAGTTGCTGACAGCACACAGAAAGGACTGTGTGTGTTACTAAAAAGGTCAGATGTACTCAGAAAAAATATTTATAGCATGAACATTAAAGTGTTATTAAATTAATATCACTTCTAACTAAGAGGTGATAAAGAACATGAAGAAATCACAGATATGAGACTCAGTCATGAACCTTCACAGAAGTCTGGTCTAGTTTACAGTGTGTCGAGTAATTGAAGATCCTTAGCTTCTGGCAGCTGTAAAACTGGATGGTTGGTTTGTTTTAATGAATATCAACCTGACAAATTGTTTAGTGAGTCACTGACATGCACTTAATGAGTAGCATTGGAGAAAGCCAGTTGTAGTTTGAGTTAAAGTAAACAGTACCTACACAGTGAACGCCACTAATAAAAAATAAAAAAAGAACTCACCTTTAACCTGTTGAGTTAGAAATAAGCATGGCTGAGAATTTTTTTTGTCTCTTTAAATTATTTGTGTATCCTCATACTGTATACAGACAACCATTAGCTTATAAACTGGCCTGGGATCTTTGTTACTGACAGAGAAATGATTTAGGTGACAATCCTGTCAAGGTCAGGCAACATGGCCAAATGGCAAACTCCACAAAAGTAGATCTATAGTGGGTTAAAGGACTTTGTTATGGACTATATGAATCTTATGTGAATATAGTGTGTCACTCATTTCTTGGGACTTCAGGAATTTTTCACCAAGATATTTGATTTCATAAGCAATAGATCATTAGCCATACTCATCTGACCCTCTTAAATAGGCTCCCTATTGATTGACTTGTCATGGTACGTGGTTATGCAAAGTCAGAGGAAATAACCATGATGTTTTCAGACAGGAAGTCTGGAAGCTGGAGGGATTCATCAAGCACAGAGGGTCTAACAAAGGATGCTAGTGGTTTGTATCATGGGAAATTCAGGACCCATACAAGGGACTACATTCTCAGCATATCTTAGCCCTTGCTGCTTCAGTTTTTTCCACTATTTTTTAAAATGTGCCTCTTGTGAATTGCAGCGTGATTATATGAAAATATATGATGGTTGTAATGGGGCTGATCTGACTTTATTACTGTGTCCGGCGGCAGGGGAGGAAATTAGGAAATTTATCTTATGCAGTGTTTTCTGTCTGGAGGAACAAACGCGCACAGACACAAGCACGCATGCAGATATTAACCAGAGGAAATGGGACCAGATTTTGGCGAGTATTCCCCTGAAACACCAGGATGCCAATTCCAATATTCAACTCTAGCCATGATGTGCCAGCGCAGGTTTTACAGGTTCACTTACATTATATCTTGTCTTCTTTGTCTGTTCCTATCATTCTTCCCCTCATGGATTCCTCTCTTACTGTACATACACATAGAAACATAGAACATCTAGACATGCACACCGCATGCACTGTGATCTTTACTGGATCAACCTCCTCCAAGCTCGCTATGTGCTGTCCATAGCAGATGTGTAGCAGTTTACTCGAGACCTACAGCACATACACATGCTCTCTGTGCAAGGATTTGGCACGGGTTAGCTCCCTTTGAAAAATAAACAAGTCGAATACAATTTTGTGTGTGCGTGCATGTGTGGAGGGGGGCACCTTTGCTGATTGCAGCACCTTGTCTACTTGTGTATTGTTCCCTTGTGGTACACAAGCACAGGCTCGTAGGCTCGTGACACGTCCTTCACTTTAATGCGCTGTCAATCTGTAAAGCTGGAGACAAGCCAGAGTGCAACCTCCCCAGCACATTTTTATATATTATTTATATATA
>NW_018128183.1:180457-196385 GCF_001952655.1 Monopterus albus | reverse complement strand
ATATACACACACATACATACATACATACATATATAGAATACACACACGCACAGAGTGCATGGACTATAAATTCTGAGTGCAGAGGAGAGAAGTTCCTCTAAAAGTGGGGCTTTTCCTCTTCCAAAAATTACCCATCATGCAACTGGAGTCCCGTTCTGCAGCAAGGGAGGGAAATGAAGATTGAGACAGGAAGTTAAAAAGCACTCAGACATTCATTAAATCTAGCTTCAAGTCTAAACCTCCTGTTAGTCAAGTAGAAAATAGGTTCTGTTATCAAACCTATTTTACTGTGTGCCTAAACTAAGTCATATTATAATAACATCACGATCAAGTGTAATGTTCGTCACTGAAACCGTGTGGAATTTTCTCCATCCAGAAACTTATAATAAAAGAGGACTTAGCAAATAAATGACTGGAGACAGCTGCACTAATCACAATATTACATGAACAGTGCATTTAACCTACTACATATAACAAGTAAGTGGTCGCTTGTGACAAACCCACAGACACTAATAAATCAACTCTGCAGTTCCCCTTAGCTCTGGGAAGCATTTTAATGGGCCAGTACACCTAAGTCAATCATCTGCATTGCATTAGTTTGGAAATTACAGGGGATTTTTTTTCCTCTGTAGCTTCACTGTTTCAGTTAATTCACGTGTCTGTATGTTACTTTGTCGTTTTCCACAGACAGCAGGTTGCAGCTCTAACAAAATCCTTCTGTCATCCACCTCTCCAGCACCAAACAGCAAACAAAGTTAATGAACACAATGAAGCCGACAGACACTAAAGAGCAAGATGCTGTATTTCCTTCCTGTTGGAGGAGACCAAAACAAACCAAAAAGTAAAGAATTTTTAAACTTAACCTGGTCTGGTGGACAAAGACTACTAATAAATTCCTAGGTTGCTTCATGACTGCTGGGTGTGTAAATTGCCAGCTGTTTTCCAACATGGTCACTGTAGCAACTTTATCATCTGAAAATATGCTAGATGTTATGTTTTCAGCTTGTGTTGGTGCAAGCAACCAAAGAAATAAATCTATTAAATCAGCTTTAGTAAAGTTATAATCTTTAAAATTTTAGTCTTGGTTGATATTACCACACCTGTGGTTGCTGATAATAAACTGTAAGTCCCCGTTACATGGCCAAACAACCCGTGGTCATTATATTGTTCCTGCACCAGTAACAATATGTAGGGGGGATATATCCTCCAACCTATATGACCCATATGGTCGTTTGTCTTTTCCCTCTCACAGGGCATCTCATTAAATAGCACTCCTACAGTTGTGGGAGGAATTGAAACAATTCCACCAATATTAATGTTCATCTCACTACCATGCTTTGCAGACCTTTGTTGAAACAGCCACAAACACATTGGATAGCCAAGTGGTAGCTAGGTACTGGAATGGCATCATAAATATGACATGTTTATGAAACCATCATGGTTTCATAACATTTTGCCACACAGAGCACTTGATTAGGTTTAGGATATAACTACTTGGCCACATTTAGGAACAAAAAACACACAGTTTAGGAACAAAGCTCATGAAAAATATAAACCACACACACTGGACTCAAACTCAGCACTCCTGAAGGGAAGTCCTGTGCTTTGTGTACCTAGCCATCCATTAGGAAACAAGTAAACAAGATAAGACAGAGATTATATAAAGAAAAAGGATGTGCAAAAAAGCAAAAGGAAAAAAGGAATGGAGACATATATAATATATATATATGTGTACACACACACACACACAGCCAGACATATGAGGTGTGATATAATGAAAATCTAAAACATCCATTTATGTAAAACTATAAATCTTATAGATTCATAGTGGATACAGTTCAGTATGTGAATGGCACCAGCAGGCCAGAACAGAGACAACATAAAAAGCGAAAAGCGCTGCTTGAAATCTTTACAAGTTGAGACGTGTTAAGCTCCTTAAAGCCCCTGGGCCGTGAAGGACAGCCATTCACAGATATTTCTAATCTCTGTTTTTAAACCATTTCACCATCATTATTTTGTGAAGTGGTAAGTGACAGCATAGAGCGGCGGTCGGGTGCTGACATTTACAAAAGGTCAAAAGACAGATTCAAACCCTTGATGCCATCTACTATCATGACTCCCATCCATAGAACATCTCTCCTGTAATTCATGCCCCATGCATAGATGGATATATTAACATACATCCTCATGATTTAAAGAGGATGGAGGGCCAGAAGTGTTAAATCCAAATGAAACTAGATCATATCATCAAATCCATGTCACACATTTCAAGTCGAGGGTCACCATTTCAGGATGTCTTCTGCAGCACAGATGCCACATCCATAAAATAGTACCTACATCAGACTTACATACAGTACATGCTATAGTGCAGCATGTGAAACCCAACTCCATAATCAGACAAAAATCACAGGAATAAAAATGTTCACACAGTTTTACAGACTGCTGTTAAAAAGGTGGCACACAGATCCTTGCTACAAGATACAAGTGGGTAGATGGATGAAACTGGATGTGACAGACAACACACCGGATTCAGACGGCTGGATCGCAAGTAGAAAGGTCTGTCACAGATTGACACAGTGTGCTGAAGTCTTTGATATGTGTGATTCCCTTCATGACTCACCTGTGATGCTCTGGCAATCTGCGCCCTCCAGAGCAGCTGAAGCTGCCCAGCTGTGTACAAAGTGTACCTATTCACATCAGGCTGCGGTCGGCTTCTGCCAGTGCCTTGGCTGCTCGCTCCTGAGAACGCAGACTCTGTGGCAGGAGGCAGACTTTATGCAACTTCAAAGCACAATATCATTCTCTAAAATACTGAGGGTGAAGAATGAAAAAATTGTACTTGGGTACAGTGCTTGTGTAAATGTACTTAGTTCCTTTCCACCTCTGAAAAACAGGAACATCATCTTCCTTCCTAGCTAGATAACAACCTAGTATCATCAATTAGCTACAAAAAAGTGACAAAATTGGCCACAAGTGTGAACGTGACTGAGTAAAGACCAACATTTGCTGAACATTTACGTTTCTATTCAGCCCTTTGAAACCTTATGGTTTACACAAAAGCAACATCCACAGAAGCCCATTCATTCAAATATTGCCACGAGAAAAATTTGTGACTGCCTTAATTTAAACTAATGTGTACAGTATATGCATAGAATTCACATATCACTTTTGTCGTAGTGGAGTGAAGCATTTATCTCTCTGAGACTAAAAGGGGGAGATAATCCCAGCAGTGATATAGGCCAAGCCAGTCAGAAGGGAATAGAAAAAGAAGTTTCTAATTATCTTATCTGTGATGATCAGGCTGATGGAGAGATTTTCTTGTACTTCCAGTTATGTAGATGTTTATACTCTGAGATGTCATTTTCTGAGGACCACTGCACTGAGTATGAGTTGGAAAGAGAAGTCAGGTTTGGTTGCAGTTTTCATGCATCTTCTTTACAAAGTGGGAGCCTCCAGAGAGTATTGACTTTTTGTCAGTTCTTGTTGAACCATTGCATCTTGGACAACTCTAACTTGAATCTGCTGTGATATCAGGATATCTCTGTTTGGCTCTGGAGATATAAAAACATAACCATTTGCAGAGTGTGTGTTCTCCCCCAGACCATATGGCTTGAACGTTTGGTTGCAGAGTCATAAGCCCATTTTCATATGCTGTACTCTACACTCTGTTTAAAATGAGGGTCAACTATTTGCACTGTTCTATTGACGCTGGCAGCAAATATTCATCTGTGTTGGGTGGCAACATAGCATCATGGGTACATACTGTAGAAATACTGGTGAGGCTGGTGCTCTGTCTTCTGCATTTTAGGACTATTTTGTCCCCATAACATGATCTGTATCATTACTCCTTAAGTGTAACTTCCATTGAGAAAGAAAAATGCCAACATTAAAAAAAAAAAAATTCTTTTTTTAACCAAAGAACTTTAGTCAAAATAAAATATTAAGACTTTTCTTGACATATATGTGTATACCACATTTCAGACTTTTAATAAAAAGGTAGACTGAGGAGAAGAGATAGATTGATGAAGGAAGAAAGAGAAGCAAGAAGAGAAAGAGATATGGGGGCGAAGAAGGACTAAGGCATATATATCTTAGAGAGCCAGAGAGATATACAGTAGACAGATAGAGATGAGGAAGCAAGAACTAAAAGCAGCTCGAAAATATTGAGGAAGATGTGGTGTGATAGATAGAAGGATAAAAAAGAGAGGAGGTAGGTGGGTGGAAAGCAAGGAGGAAGGTAAGAGGGCTCAGGAGCAGCAGGGAGAGAGGAGAGACAGACCGACAAAGACAAAAGAGGGCAGGGATGAGAAATGGAGAAAAATATTTGAAAATATACAATAAGGTTAAGAGTGAAGAAAGAAAAGCAGAGATAAAGGTAGGTCTGTGAAAGCAGCAGTGATCAATTACAGCAAGAAAAGCATGGTGAGGAGGAGGAGAGGACAGAATGAACAAGGCTGAAGACAATTCTTGACTCTCCTTGGACCTTCCTCGGGATAATTTAGTCTGAAAAATGCCAGTAATTCTGTGTGTGTATAGTAGATACATGCATGTAGCACAAAAGTTATGTACATACTGTGCTTAAGTGCTGGTGTGTGTGGCTACACTGAGATTGGAGTATGGGGTCAGCAGTGGTGCTTTAGAACAAGATATGCAGACCTAATTAAGAAACCATTAAAAAATAATTTGTTAATGAACACTCCTCATAACAGAGACATACAAAGAGAGAGCGTGGGATCATGGGTAATTGGGTGCAGAAGCAGAGAACAGGCACAGTCACTTCATGCAGGTCTCATTTTCCTTATCATCAATGACAGTATGACTGTGTTCACACACACACTCATACAGACATATTCACACATCCAGACGTGCATTTTGTATTACTTGCTTCACATACTGTCATGCTTTAATGAAATGATGATTCCAAAAAACTGATAAGACTAAATACCACCAAAGCTCTGACCCAAGACTCGTAAAAGAAAATGGGATCATTTCCAAGACATTAGTACGGGCAGCAGTGACGTGGGAAATAAACTTGAAAGTGACCGAGTTAAATTGTTAAGGCAGAAAAACAATCTGTAATGCCATGTCTGAACAAAGCTGAAATATTCACCCTGACAAGTAAAATCAGGTTACTCTTACAGTAACTTCAGTGGCTCCCCAGCTAGAACCAGCCTGACTAACAGGATGCATATTAAATGTTCCTATATAAAACACGAAGACTACCAGTACAGTAGCTGGATACTAATAAGCTGTGTCACACAGAATGAATAAGCTGGACGTAACTTATAGAGACAGAGTACCCCCTCCTCCCCCTGTCAAGGTAAAATGTACACTCATGCCTTTGACACAGCAGTTTCAAATCATAACCAGCCCAGCTCCACACACACAGAGGGCTGTGCTGGGCTGTGTGAGGCATTCAGCAGAAGTATGTTAGATTAATATGAGTCAGGGAGGTGGGGAATGCCCGACAGTGAACGATGTGACAAAGAGATTTGAAATGTGTGCGCGTGTGTGTGTGGATCACAGCTAACATTTGAGCATGTGTGAAGTTCAGTAAGTGAAGCGCTGGGACTGAGGTTTGTGTGCAGCAAGTCACTTAGAGAAACACTAATGAAGAAACAAAAGGAGAACCCGTCAGTGGAGAGAGATTGATCCTTCTGTTACTCTATTACTGGACTTACAGTATAGCAGGTGCACAGACAAGGGGGAACTTGTGCTCCTTTATTTATAGCCTTGGACACTTGAGCAAATACTTTTTGGACACCTGAAGATATGACTCTCAGACTAATCTGTAATGTCAGTATGATGTACAGCCTGTATAACTTGGCCACTGACAGCGACTGTGTAAACTCACACATTTGTCTCAGTTTAAACATCTAAACATGCTTTTTGCTGTGGTACATGGTGTGGCCATTAAACATAATTACAACTCCTCTGTTTCAGTTTCAACATGTGTTAATGAGTGTTTGCTATTTTCACATGTTGGCTAGTTAACCAGATGACAGCCATGTTCAGGTTAATGTGTCTCTGTCTGCTCAAGCTACAAGAATGTTTTGGATCAGTACATTTTCACATTTCTCAGTCACCTTGCTCCCAAACCTCCTGCAGTGCTAAGGGACTTTGACTTGGCTATAGTTAAAAAAAAAAAACAAAAAAAAAAAAACCTGCTCCTGTACCCAGAGCAATTAGATGGTGACAGTGGTGGATTTTGTCTTGCTCACCTCAAGAGAATGGTAAGATACATGAAAAAGCTGGGTGAATATTAAAAACCTGCCTATTTCTACTCCTCTCCCCTTACCCATCTAAGAAGCCATCGTTTATGCACACACTATATCTCCCAGGATCTTACTAAAAAGCAATAAGAAGCCATCGTTTATGCACACACTAAATCTCCCAGGATCTTACAAAAAAAGCAGTTAGTCCTGTTTTACTTTCTTGTTACATGACAGTAATGATTAGCCTGGCAATAGTCAGTAGGGCTTCCGACATACAGGGTGTCGGACGATGATCTTAAGCTCCAATTAACTTTTATAACTGTTTAACAAAATGCATTTGATTTAAACCAGTTCTAATGATATGAGTCAAACTGAGCATACTTCAAAGGGGCTAGTGCTTTACTGTGATGAGTCTTAATATCGTGATACTACTTTTAAGCTCATTATAAAAATGTGTGACACCAGTCATTTCTTGCTTTTTGACAGATGATCTTCTGTACTCCACAAGGACACAACTGGACAACTGACTGCAAATATCATTCTGCATACATGATATAAAATAAAATTCCTGACCAGCATCAATTACAAAGCACCAAAAAAAAAAAAGTTAGTTGCATTTATTGCAAGGATTTGTTATAGTTTTTCTTTTCATCAATATTCACAAGCATCATATTTTGATTTTGGCAGGCGCCGCCCGCATGTAACTGTCACAAAGGTCTGTGGGTTTATTTGGACTACCTAAACACTTTCAGGGCTGACTGACTTAACTAGTATCTTGTGCTGAGAATATGTAAATGTGTAGCCCTTACAAAAATATATATGCTGCCCCATTCTGATGGTAATTTTAGAAAAAAATGCTGTCATATTTGGGTGGATACAATAGTATTAGTATAGTGTGTGATTTGTACAACATATTCTAGCTTGCGGTTCTTTTTTCTTTTCCTCTTTATGTGCTTGTCCTAAAATTGTATTCATAAAAGTTAGAGTAAAAACCATTCTGAACATTTGCGTGAAAAAGAACTATAATTTGTCTTCTTTGCATTGTCTGTCAGCAGTATTTGCTACATATTAAACATTATAGCCACATATTTACATTTAGTAAACTATTTGTACAGCGAAGTGCCATAAATATTTCTAATGTATTTTTTCCATATCTCTATTCCTGTCTGCTGTGTTGCATTGGGCCATGTCTAACTGCCACAGCCATCATTGATTGTGAATTTTGCCAACTGTCAGACTTCACTTCATCAAAGAAGCTATGAAGTGTGTGCATGCATGAACAGTTCTTTATTTTTCATGTTTTAATTTGTGTCTAAGTGGTGAGGGACATTGTTGCTTTCAGCACAATTACAAATGGATATACAGTTAGCAGTGCATCCTCAGGACAGAATTTATTTTAATCTCTGCTTAAATCTCGTCTTGTGCCAGAACCTCTCAATACATCACCCATACAAATACACTTTTAGTTCCTCAGTAAATGTATCCAGTTACTTTCCTCTTGATGGATCAGACTCCCATAAACCCAATTCTAGCCCTGTGTGCTGAGTTTTATCACAATCCTTTGTACTATCGCAGGCAGACCCGCTCTGCTGCAGCATAATGGAGATACACACCAGCACTAAATGAATCACTACCAGACAAGCTGACCCGCTGATAGAATAGAGAGGTAGTGAAGGGAAGACTGGGAGAAGAGAAAACGACAGATGAACAGATGTAGGAGGAGATCACTGTGCTGGCTGCAGATGATGGGGTTGCCCGGATAAGTTTTAAGGGGAAGCTGTATGTATAAAGGGAATTATCCCCATCATGTTCAATAAAGCAGCTTGTATAATTACAGTGCAGTTTACTAGCTGGAGGGAAACTGAATCCCTCAGAACTGGGGCAAGAATGGAGACAGAAAGAGAAGGAAGCAGATATGCAGGTGAACAAAGGGGGAAATATAAAGAGAAAGAGCAGGAAAGAGCACTCTACAGCGTCACTTTTTCTATTATCTATGTACAACAAATTAGACTCAGAGACAAAGGACACAGTATAAACCATGTGTGTTCCCTCTTGCTTGCTGTGATTAGCTGCAGCAGCTTTAAGAAATGAAACCCCCTGCTCTGTGATGATAACCCCATCTCACTTGGTTCAATTTCAGCAGACAAATGAATGGCATGAACAACGGGCCAGTGACAACTTGACTCCTCCATCCACCCCGAGGTGTCATTTCAGAACATTCTGCCTGGCCGTTTATTGTCGAGTTGCTGCCGTTTGGTGTCACCACTCAAAGAGCAATTGTACTGGATGGGGAACAGCTGCTTCAGTGTGATCAGGAAATAATTAGGAGTAACATTTTGTGAACCGCGTGGCATTTCGGGTGATTGCTGAACTGCCAACGAGAACATGAGGATGTACTGCATGAGTGTGTATGTGTTTTAGTACAGGAGCATGAATGAATTGAGGACAGACTGGAGGAAGAGTCTCTGCAAATCAGTTTAATTAAAGACTGCCGATGCATGAGATTAGATTGGGAGCCTATGGTGTAAAGGATATGATTACACAGTGTGAGAGACACAGATTGGAGTCAGAGAAAGAGAGTGAGGCACAGGGAGAGTGTTAAAGAGACTGAGTGATGGTGAGAGATTTGAGAGTAAACACAAACACATGCTGGTCCCAGCGTGCACCTTAGGTTGCTACAGCAGCCTTGGCGTTTACTGTCTCACCTTTGTGGTGCTCCCAAAGCCATGCAGTGTGTGTGTGTGTTTGGGTAAAGTATCTCTGGCTGTGCGACATATTACTGCACCTTCAGAGCTCTAGTTGGGAGTGTATACACAGCAGAGGTGTATGTGAGATGGACTCGAGCTACAGTGCATGTGTGGTCATGGTAATAAAGCAACATGTCGCCCAGTGTTACAAAATTGTATACATGCCATAATACTAAATATTATAAAAACAAATACTTCATAGGAAAACCTGACAACATATCTTATCTGCAATACTGTGTGACCCCAACACCAACTTAAATTTCAAACCACCACACATAGAGCTATGAAGTGGATCTGGTTCATCCTCTTTCAGTGACTCTGGATGGGATCCAAGTGAACACTTGAGCAAATACTCCTTCTGGGTTGTTTAAATTCAAATTCATCAAGTCATTGTCAGTTCATCATTCCCTCCAGCCTATTACCCATCTGCACCAACACACACGCACACACCCACCCTTGTTTTTGTGTACCTTGCAGCTCTTTACATCGACTTAGATTCATTTCCTAGTGACTTAAGGGCAAATTATACTTTAAGTCCACATCTCCACTAAAGTGTAGTGATATAATTTTCATCATCATCCCAGTTTCGCAAGGGTCTGTTCAACAAAAATCCCAGACTGCGCATGCACCACAATGCTTGGAAAATGTTGACGCACAGAAGCCAGACTCTTGAAATGAAGTATGGAAAAAAAAAAATTAAATATGCATGCATGTCCCTTATCTGTGTCTGCATATGCATGAGGGTATGCCCAAAGTCTGAGTAACTCCTTTACACTAACCTAACCTTAATCATAATGACTACTTGCCTACCACTAACCATAACCTGACCTCAACTTAACCTTAAACCAAGTTGTCACCCTAAAATTCAGTGATTTACAAGGTGGGGCCCTTAATGCCAATGTGTGAACAGCTTTTAGTTCCCACAATGTGATGCAAGACAAGCGCACACATACACAAGCCACACACCAAATGTCTCTTCTTGAGAATAAAAACCCAGCTGTGTGTGTGAGTGTGTGTCTGTGTGTGTTTGCAAAGAGACAGCAAGTGGTCATTAACTATTGTATAGCAGGAGTGTGTGTGTGCCACTGCTGGCCTTGCTAAGGTCAGAGGTCACTAACGCAAAAAGCACACCAGTCCCTTGAGGGTCAGCACTGCCTCATGCATCTCTGTCCGAGTCTCAGCCAAGAACACACACAGAAATACACATGCACAGCAGCACACTTGTACTGTAGGTATTCTCAGGTAGATACTGTCCATCCATTTCTGTAGCAGAACCAATGACCCAACATTCACTTCACTTATGAGTCACATACAGAGACTCATAATCCTTTAAATAAAGTTTAGTAGAGGGATGTAATGGTTCTGAAACTGTGACCCCAACATCCACAGTCTGGGCTCCCAGACCCGCTCTGTCCAATAGCTTCCCATTCACGTATTACCGTTAAAAACTGAGGCAGCTCAGTGAGCTGTTGCTAACTCACTTGACATGAATACAGTGTCTAAAAATGTCATTTTGAGCTACTTGTAGTTGTGGACCATCATCTGAAAAGCTACAGCAATAAAACATCAGAATCTGTAATTGAATTGGGTAAATTTTAATTACTCATTAAAAGAGAGATGTTTCTGTTACACTCCTACAATTTAGACAAAAGAGGAACATACTTGCACAGCATATATCACCTCATAGTGTATGTTTGGAATGTATGTGGAATGTGCCACATCTGATCAGTGTAAATATAAAAAACATAAAAACAAACTGTCCATTCTCATGACCACCACATCCATACAGCAATAAATAGTTCATAATAAATGTATTAAAACACTGATACTGAGTGTAGCATCTCAAATTATTGCACATAATTAGCAGAATTCATAGTTCAGATTGCCCACGGATAAAAGCTGTTTTTAAGTCTGTTAGTCCTGCTTTTCAGGCTCCTGTATCTCCTCCCAGAGGGCAAGAGGGCAAACAAGTAATGTCCAGGGTGTGTGTTGTCCTTCAGGATGTTCTTGGCTCTGCTAAGGCATCTTGAACTGGCAATGTCCTCCAGGGAAGGCAAGGGGCTTCCAATGATTCCCTCAGCATTTCTTATAATCCTCTGGAGTGCCTTCCTGTCTATAGCAGAGCAACCAGCATACCACACAATACGTCAAAATGCTCTCAATGCTGGAGCGGTATGTCGTCTCCAGCAGATTTTTTCTGCAGATTGGTCTTGCAGAGCAACCTGAAAAAGTGTAGACTCTGATGGGACTTTTTTTACCACTGTTGTGGTATTTTCTGTCTAGGAGAGGTCCTGAGAAATAATGGTCCGCAGAAACTTGAAGGTTGAAACCTGCTCCACCACATCCCCATTGATAAAAAGTGGGGAAGGGTCCATCCTGGTCCCCATGAGGTCTATCACCTTTTCCTTGTACTGAGGGACAGGTTGTTATCTGTGCATCACTTGGACAATGCCTTCACTTCATCTCTGTACGCCAACTCGTCTCCTCCGGTTATTAAACCGACCACAGTGGTGTCGTCTGCAAATTTGATGTTGGCGTTGGAGGAGTAGATGGGGGTACAGTCGTAAGTGTACTAAGAATAGAGGAGTGGGCTCAGCACACAGCCCTGTGGAGAACCAGTGCTGAGCATGATGGTGGAGGAGCAGTGGGGGCCGATCTTCACATGTTGTGGGCGATTTGTGAGAAAGTCTATAATCCAGGTAGAACGGGATAAGCACAGGTGTAGCAGCTTGTCCACTAGTATACCTGGGATGATAATATTGAACACTGAACTGTAATCCATAAACAGCATTTGAACATAGGTCCCTGGCTTCTCCAGCTGGCACAGTGTGGTACAGAGGGCTGTGTTGATGGCGTCTTCTGTTGATCGGTTTGATCTATACGCAAACTGATAAGGATCAAAGCTGGGAGGGAGTGAAGCTTTGATGTGCTCTGCTATCAGTTTCTCAAAGCACTTCATTACAACAGAGGTGAGTGCTATGGGCCTGTAGTCACCGAGGCTTCTGACAGATGGCTTTTTGGGGATGGGGATAATTTTGGCAGACTTCAAGCAAGTGGGGATGGAGGCTTGTGTCAGGGAGTTGTTAAAAATCCTTGTTACGACCCCTGACAGCTGGTCTGCACAAGCCTCGAGTACTTTACCGAGTACTCCATCTGGTCCAGCTGCTTTACTAGGGTTCACCATCCTTAACACTCATCTTACTTGGTGTTGCTGTAAGGTGAGAATGTGAGGCATGGTGGACGATGGAGGCAGTGCGATTGTTTGTGGAGTGGTGGTCTCAAACCGGGCAAAGAAAGTTCAGTTCCTCTGCCAGCTCTGCACTAGCGTTTACAGGCCCATAGGGTCTGCCTTTGTAATTGGTAAGTTGCTGCACACCCTGCCACACCTGCTGTGATTTGTTCTGTGCCAGATTATGTTCTATTCTCCTCCTGTGGGCTGTTTGACAAAAAGTCCAATATCCAGTTGCATATTGTAGCTGAATATTCAGGCCTACTGTACCCAGCTTACTGGCCAAATGCTGGAGAATGACTGTATTAAAAGCTGAGCTGAAGTTAATGAAGAGTAGCGGTGCATAGGTTCCTTTCTTCTCCAGACGTGACAAGCAGAGATGAAGTACAGAGGTTATTGCATCCTCAGTGGAATTGTTTGGACGATATGCAAACTGGTCATGTGACAAGAGAAGGTGACCGGTTACTTGCTTTTTTTTTTTTTACCAGTTTCTCAAAACATTTCTTTATGTTGGATGTTGTGGCAATAGGACGATAGTCATTAAGAAGAAACTGTGACTTCTTCGGTACAGGTATTATTGTCTTTTTGACTCAAGAGGATGTTAGAAGTATCTGTAGTTGGTGCACACATTCTTTTAAGTACCCACTCTAGTATATTGTCTGGACTTGTCGCTTTCCTGGGGTTAATTCTGGACAGAGTCAGCTGAACATTGGCCTGGTTCAGACATAATGTGTGGTCGTCGGGGGTGATTTACACACTGGTGAGTTATTCAGAGCTTCAAACCAACCAAAGTAGTCAGTAGTTAAAGTAGTAGTAGTTGCTCTGTAACTGCAGATCCCAAATGAGGCTGTGTTGCCAGTGAGCCATTAAGTTTCATGACTAAAAGCGCAACATTTTTGCAGCTTCTCCACTTTCAGTCAATTAATAACACTGGTCAGTGTAGCAAACTTTGGGAATTTGGCTATTTGTACCTTTTGTGCTATTTCTTTCACACCCTGATATGTGAAATGCATTCCCTCCACTCTTGAGTTATTGCATAATATACTGTAAGTGTCATCTGGAGCTTCAGGAAGTTGGCTTGTATTTGTCTCTAATGGTGCTTAAGGGAATATTCCTATTCATCTCTGTATAGGTCAGCACTTACCAGGAAGTGCAGAAATATAGTATGGTCTTAAAAAGGTGAAGGATGTAAGGTGTCGTTAAGAGAGGGTGAGAATAAAGGGCAATAAACAGCGAATATACAAGAGAAAAAAAGAAGGGGAAGGTTTTCCAGAGCAGAAAGAGAGAGATGTTAGAAATGAAGAGAGAAAAGGCGTGTGGGTAGAAGGTTCAATTCCTGACCATTGACTCTTTCACGTATTACAACAGCAGGGCCTTTGGTGATTGATCTCTGCACTCAACTCCTACCTTTCTTTCTCCCTTTGTGACTTCCCCCAAACTCCTTCGTGTCTCCTGAAGGTTTTCACACAGTTCCTCTGTCCCTTTTACTCCCTTTCCTCCCCAATCCATTATGTGTATGAAGAACAAAAATAAACAGTAGAAGCTAAAACATTTTTTATGTGCCTTCCACAGATGTTTTGTGAGGCACCACCACCACCCCAACATGGTTCTTTCACTAGTATTATACCAGGGTAGTTGCTGTTCCACCAGCTGTTTCTTCCATTAGTCTTTATGAACAAGTGAGACGTGTTCCTGGGGTTTCCCCGACCCTACTGCCACACAAAATATTTCATAATGGATCATGCAAAATCCCAGATGTTGGGATGACTACAATATGGTTAAGCAACTATACTTTCCACCTCTCTACATGTTGGGAACGATACTTCCTGTGTTGGCAATGTACTCTAACACTGAATGTGATTGGGGAGGAGTAGATTCATTCAACATGCACCTAAATCCTAGGGATACTCGATTAACCTGCTAGAGAGCACTAGGGGAAAAACTCCACAAAGCCTTCATACAGCTGTGAATAGAAACACTGATGGTTGCTGGACACACACACACACACACACACACTCTCAGAGGGTGCCACACACGTATATGCATATAGACCTCATAACCAGGGATGACGGCTTGCAAATTAAATTTTAGCTGGATGGCCCAGATGCACTGCATCAGTTGCCCGTGTGTGACAATGTTTAGCTGCATGAGCCCCTGTAAAATAAATAACAGCTCAGGACTAAACAACATTTTAGAACCAAGAGAGGTACTAAATTCTAAAACTAGATTTGGACATAGGAACCCTCTTTAGCCCCCTGTATTGTAGTTCTGGGCCATAGGTTAGTAGTGCGCTGTGACCAGGTGGTAAACAAGATGCAATTCTGTACTAGAGCACCTGCCATTAGAATTCAGTCATTTGTAATAAACCTTTGTCCCATTTCTAATAATTCAGCTGCACTCTCAACAAAAACAACAAACATCTCTGTTGTTAAAGTCTCCCCGCCTACTCCGAAGGCCGGCCAGTGGGCATAACTGAATTTCAGCAGAACGAGACATCCAAGTTCAGATTTCACTTTGCCGTTCTATAAAATGTCGGTTCTCCTCTGACGTCTCTCTCGTTTTCTTTATCTCTCTCCCTTACATTCTCTCTTTGGCACTTGCTCTACCAAGCTTCCTTGTTTTCTGTCCCTGATCTTATGCCGTTTTATGTCAGTGGTTTGTTCTCTTATTCACTTTTCCCTCTGATCCTGGTTAGGCCAGTCTCACTGGCCATCTCTCCTTATCAGTCATTCCGTTGCTCTTTCCCACTCTTGGTTTTCACATCTTTATCTGTTTGCCTATAACAAATAACAGTCCCCAAGTGTATCGTTCCTTCTGCTTATCTGAAGTGCCATCTCCCTTTCTCCCTCTTTAACTCTTTACTCCTTTCTTGATTTATGCCTGCTGCCTTTGTCTCTTTCTCCTTCTCATCTTGCATTTCTTGTTTTTATCTCTTTCTTTATCCCTTTCTCATATTTTCCTCTCCGTATACGCTCTCGCTCATTTCCTGAGACAGCTGCCTTTGTTACTGCCCGTCTCTCTCTGACTCAATCATTAGGCCATTCATTTAAGCTTGAAATCATTACGCTTTAGAGCAAAGGCTGAAAAAAGTTCACTCACTGCTTTTCTAATTAATCCACAGTGTCCCAGTCTCACTGACCTATGAGTAGAGTCAAAGTGGTTTCTTGCTACCAAAGAATATTTTATCAATGTGGATGCATGGACCAATACGTGCTTGTCCAGATGTGGTTGTCCTATCTCATAGAAATTATGACCAGTTTAGTTTCGTGAATTTGGAAGGGAATATATCTGGGGTAATTCCTCCACTTTCACAAAGAATTTCTCTTAATCATTCTTTAGTCACTATTTGCAAACTTCCGGGTTGCAAGCGAGAGCAGACGTCTTTACTGCTCCTCTTGTCTGTTCTACGATTTTTCACATCTTCTACACTTTCAAGTTTTTGATTAAATTCTACAACTATTAAAATGCCTCCAAGAGGGAAAAGAGCTAATAAATCAGAAGCGAATGAGGATATGGAGGCAGAAGAAGAGTATTACAGAGCAGCGCAAGTAACAGACATTTTGGATCAGCAGAAACAGATGTACATCGCGCTGATGAACCAACAGCAGGAAAACTTCAAAGGCTTCGTGCAACTAATTATGGAGACAAACAACAAGAGACTCGACGACATGACCAGAGAAATACAGGAGATAAAAACGAGTTTGCAGTTTACCCAGCGAGAGGTGGATGTGATTAAA
>NW_018128183.1:172044-176637 GCF_001952655.1 Monopterus albus | reverse complement strand
TGTTAACACTCTGTAATAATTCTTTAGTATATTACTTGTGTGGTGTAGAAGATAATTATCTATGAATGTAATTATGTAGAATGTTAACACTCTGTAATAATTCTGTAGTATATTACATGTGTGGTGTAGAGGATAATTGTTTATGTAGAGATATTGCTTAGGACTTAAAAGTTGTAAGATGATGTCATGGGGTAGGACTAGATAAGTCTAACTTCTTCCTACTCCGTTCAAGCATGTACTAGGTATAAGTAAATTGATATTGGATTATTATTGTTGGATATGTGTGAAATTACATGTGTTGACATATCAACTGTTTTACATGCTTGAATGAATAAATCAAATCAAATCAAATCAAAAAATTAGAGTACTGCAGGAAAACTAAATATACTGTCATTGAGCATTTCAGATACTTTATTAATGAACATTTTGCCACCTGGTAGATGGAGACAAACATTTCGTAATTATGCTGTTAAAGACTTGAATTGAGCGGCATTACTTTTCTCTCACAGCATAAATTTATTACAAATGAATAGTGTATAGAGGTTATTTCTATGAAGCAGGGTTGTGCCAATACAGAAAGTAATGGGTTATTTATGTAGCAACGCTGGAAAGCACAGACAAATGATTGTATAGCACTGCTGACCTTCATATCAGTTTATGTCCCAACAATACTTTCACTGTTGGATATTGTAAAGGATATTTTGTTTAATTGTCAGGTCCGCTCGGCGGGACCTGCCTCTCTTCTGCCTTTCTCTCTCCTGCTCGCTCTTTTTGCGGGATCAGCGCCTCAGCTGTGTCGCATTTTGTAATCAGTGACTTGTGGGTTGTCGCGCACAGCTGGGGTGCATCACTATACTCACCCTCCTACCTTATTTATACCTCTGATAGACGCTCCGCCATCGCCGGAGCAGTACCTACTGTAACGTGCATACCGTGTAACAGCCCTATAGTCGTGGTATGTATTTGTACATCATTTTGTTTTCCACACTGACAGTTCCTGTGCTGTGGACCTCTTTGTTTGTTTTTTTGTCCATGAGGTTAGCCAGACGCTACTTGTTTTATCCAAGCTGACAGTTCCTCTGCTGTGGAAAACCGTTTTGTTTGCCTATCCTCATGGTTAGCCTGTCTATTCACTTGTCTGTCCTCGACCACCTCCTCTCCTGGTTCCTGCCGTTACCCTGTCTACTCCCTTAATCGTCCTGTTCTCCTCAGCCATCTTTGCTCAGCCCCGTTTGTCTTCATTGACTCTGTGCCTTGTGTATCCCCACCATTAAACCACTTTTTTTACTAGCACCTGGGTCAGCAGTCTTGAGTCCTGCCTCAGTTCTCCCTCACCCTCCAGGTGAGGGGGACTGACCATAACATTAATACACCATTGCTATCAGTGTTAATAACACGCAGTCACCAACCTGGGAATGTGGAAACATCACAAAGTCCTCATACGCAAGATGCATGAGTCAGATTGTAAGCAGAGTCCCAGGTTAATCAAACTTATATGGAAGAGAAAATAAAGGAAACTAACTTTATAAACTATATAGCATTTCATTTCCATTCAATGGTAAAAAAAAAAAAAAAAAAAACTGTAGTTTTAAAGAGCCTCCCAGTATCAGCATTATGCCTGGTGATAGGGTTGGTAGTGCATCCATCCATTTTTTTTCCATTGTCATGTTGATCACATCTTCAAAATGACCCATTATAAAGGTACTTTTAAATAACTGAGATGTACAGTAAGAGAAAAACAGGTAACGCTTGTGCTAACAGTTTTGTTATAAAGCCTTTAAGCTGATATAAATAACACCCTGTTACTGTAGTTCTCCTCTGCTCAGAGCTACAGTCTTTCTGCTGCGGCTTGTGTGGTGGCATTGATCTCTTTTCTGGAACACTGAGTCTGACACGTCTGAATTAGATTTTCACAAATGCCAGCTTGATTGTCCCTTACTAAGCAGTTATTTTTCTTCTCCACTTTAGCCAGCTGCAGGGCCAGGAACATTTATCTTTGCTGTTTTTTGGCTACCTCACCTCAGCCACTCACTCTGTTGTCACGTCTCTCCAGTTTACACTATGTCATTGCTGTGGAAATTATATAAATCTTCTCATAACCAATAAGATGTCTAAACTGGGAGGCTGGTAAAGTTTCAGTAAGGCTGTACTTCATCACTTTGATCACTATTGATTTTCTTAAAAGCAAAAGTTGCATAGCAGTGAGAGAATTTTGAATGTGACAATGTTTATTTCCTATTATATGCACTGTTTAAAAATGTAATATAACTTTGACACAATCACAAATTTACATCAACACCTGCCCATAGAACAAGCGCCCCTCCAATACAGTCCCCTCTCAAAACCCCTCCGGGTCTTCCTTTGCTTTATAAAAACTAAACTCCATTCACAGTCTGGATCTCACATCTTCACAAATTTCTCTTCCTATTCTTGTACACTGCCTGTCCCAAAAGACAGTTTAACAATTGGCATTTATACCTTTTCTGTAGAGTGAATTTAAACACACAAATTAAAATTTGTTCTGTAAACAGCTCACTAAAACTATGAAAAATCTTCTCCAATAAAATAAACAAGAGTCTTAAAGGATCACACTCTAAAAAAATAATGAAAGACCGTTTCCTTCTGATCACAGAAAGAACACCCATCCTATTAATCACAGAATTGAATGAATTAGCAGTTACTGTATACTGCCATAGATGTCCCTCCACTGTAAGTCTGCATGTTTCTTCAGAGGTGACTTGTTGAAGCCAGTTTGAAGCCCAAACTATATACAAGATCTTTGTGGAGTGTGGGTGTGGCCACTCAGGTTCTTTTGATTTATTGTCTTTACAATAACAATCAATCAGCCCATATCGAGTTTGTCCTGAGGCATCGCCTAAAGAAGTACCTACAAGGCTGAGGGAGCCTAAAAACTGATAAAACAGTTTTCAAAATCTACAACTAGTTCAGGATAAGGATCAGTGATGTCTGTTTACCAGAATCAGAATGTGCTTCCTGACCATTACTATTCTCATAAGTCACACAACATGTTTAAGCAGCGGGGATTTACAGCCCAAAGAATCCACTTGGATTGGAGAGAACTGCTGTCCATACCTGGAGAGCTCTTTAGCCAGCATGCCATTTTTAATGAACAGGGGACCAAGAGAAATACTTATCTTTTAACCGGCCTATCCAGCCTGATTCAACCACATCACTAACTTTAACCATACTAACATAACAACGGTACCATTCGTAACTTCTCCAACTGCTCGACTTGCTTCCTCCTCAGAGCAACAAACAACCAGCACAAGCTTAATGGCATGTCAACTTCCCCAGCTCCAAGCCACCATCCAAAACAGGCATATTGCCCCTTGGAGTTGGTAGCAAATGTTACCCAGACACCCTACAACGCTTCAGACAGATGCACTACCCAAAAGAAAACAGCACAGAAAGGTAGGAACTCACTCACACTGAAGCGCACGCTGCAACACTTCATCCACTCCCTCACCATCCACTCAGCGAGAGAGAGAGAAGTGAACGGATGGGAGAGAGGGAGAAGGAGTTTGTTTTGAAACTCTCCCGCCCTTTTCTCTCTCTCGCTCTCCATCTTATGAGGAATGAGGCTACTGGTGGCTCGGAAATGATTGATGGTCCTTGTAAATATAGCCATTACCATATAGGCTCTCCCCTTCTTTATCCCCATTATTCACTGTCAAACGGGGCCACTGTGCACCCTTAATTTTATGCAATTTAGCTGTGCACTGTGTGAATGGCAAAAAAAGAAAATATGACAACACGTGGTGCGTCTTCATCTTGAATCCAGGACCAAAATTTGGTGGATTTTCTGAAAAGTGTATAGGAAAAAAAATTTAACAGTGATAGATTTTATACATATATATAAATCTACATACGGTATCACACTCCACTTGTTCTCATTTCAGTACAGGAAGTGTTACTGCTTTTGCGGCTGCTGTCGAGCGTTTACCATTGGATGCAATAAATGCAGTGAGATGAAATACTAGCAGCTGTAAAATCCATATGTCCATGGATTAATAGCTTCAGGCTCTTGTGCTGCTGGTGGGAAAGACAATATTAGAATCAATGGGGAGTAACAAGCTTATTTAGTTCTGAGAAAGCTCAGAAGTGTTTCTGCGACCACTGTGAAGAGGCATGCTCAGAGGCAGCAACCATGCAGGATTGTGTCCACAGTGCTATAAGAGATAAAAGAGAACTGTACTGAAATAACCCTTGGGTACTGCTTGATGGAGGAAGGAACCAAGATGTTCTGAAGTAGGGAAGATTTTTGGGCAATATATGTACACAGAAAACAAAAAGCGCAAAACAGCTGGATAGTTTGTGCATGCGTGGGCCGGTGTTGCACAGTGACAGCAGTGCAGGCACAGACTACAGAGATTATACAGTATGTTTTTACTGCATGAACAGAGTGCAGCTATGGATTACTACTGCTTGGTTACAAAAAAGTAGCTAATTGAAAAAGTCAACTGTGCTTTGTTTCTACCTGACAGGCAGCACAAAGAGCAATCTGTCAACCAGCTGACAGAGTTTTATGATACACTATGTCTATTCAGTTCTGCTTGATGGCTTAAAGAAGGG
>NW_018128183.1:168444-172025 GCF_001952655.1 Monopterus albus | reverse complement strand
TTGGCACCTCAGTGAGATATACGTAGGTTTAGTCTTTTTAGTTTACAGTACTTCAGCCTCACATGTATTGCTTTTATTTTCTAAATTTTTTTATACTGTGATCTTATTCTCAGGCTGTAACTGTCGACTGCTAGGTGCTGTTCTAGTCTGTCAGAAGGTTAATAGAAGAGGCACTGTTTGCTTGTTCACACACAGTGTCAAATGACTTCCCTCTGCAGTAATTCCACAGTCTGACTATCCTCGGTAAATTCAATTGTCATTTACAAATTCTGTTTTAACATCTCTCTCAGTTTGTGTTGCTCCTGTTCACCTAGCATTACTGCAGTCACTTGTTCTCTAAGATACTGCCTGAGTTTAACTTTAGAGGCAGAACTAAAACATCAAATAATGAAATGATGTTACTTCAGCGAACATCTGGAAAAGCTGACTGACTGTACATTAATCCAGAACCTGTTCAACAAAATGCTCATTTTCAAAGGATACTTTTAATTTAGTATTTGTCTCGCTTTTGAGGCGGGAAAAACTTTATTAACAGTATAAAATCAATATTTTTCATTATAGTTTGACAAATTGACACTATTAGAGAGGGGATACTTACTCTATAGTCACTTTTATAGAGAAACTGTTAAAATACTGAAATAATGTATCTGGGAAAATTCCTGCGCTCAGGTACCAATATGCCTATGCGTTCCCATGATTACCAGTATTATCTTACATAATCGAACACTGAGATGATGATGGTGGGAATTCTTGATCCATAATGCAATTGACAACAGTAACGGGAAAGATTCTCATGTGGAAAACATAAGCAACAGAACACACCAGTGTCAAAAACAATCGTTCAAGCTCCACTTGATCTTAATTAGTCCTGAACACATTTATAAATAAAAATGCACCTGCATAACCATTAAGCAAATGTTTTAAAACATTCACACTCTGATTAGTAGTTGCTATGTTATAGTGGTTTTCTATATTAATAAGGCCTCAGTTGAAAGCTTTAGTGTTGCTAAAGTGAAAACAGAAAACCACAGTTACACCAGTGATGTGTCAGCGCTATGACATCTGCAGCTCGACTGCATTGGTGCTGACAAATATGAATGAAGACCCGTTTAGGATGATGCCCTAACAAACATGAAAATATAATAATCAGCTTCAAGCACTTTGACAGACTTTAGTGCCCGAAAATAAAAATATGAATCACACTTGCTGAAACATCAAGAATAGGTCATCCGTGCTGCTGAAGTGAACTGATAAACTGCTTAGAAGTACAATCATAGAAATGTACTTTCATCTCTCCCTCCCTTTCCTTCATTATATTCATCTTTCTTGTCCCAGTATACCTCCATTTAAGCTCCTTCTCTCTTAATTTTACCAGCTCTCTTCCTAGTTCTCCCCCCCTCCATCAGCAGAGTTTCATTTACTGTTAAGTGATGTTTTATTAATGCTTTGCTCAAAAATTCTTCCTTCTCCTTTTCTCTTTACATCACTCTTTCACTATTAAAAAAGAGCAAAGGGTGTGAGCATCAAGAAAAATAGGGTGTGGGAACTAGGCACAATCTGTGGGGGTAAAGATAAGGAGGGGAAGGCAGGGCAGGATAAAAACACAGATTACCCAAGAAGGAGCATTGAACTTAAAGAATAGGTTGGAGATTTTTCAAGTTGGTCTTAAAACAATATTGATGTGCCCATGTTTTTCAAAATTGGTCTTGGTTGCTCTAACTTTTCCTATTTTTTTTTTTACAGCAGCCCTGAAGCGCATGCACAAAGTCAACATGGTCAGTGCACATTCACATTCCCATTTCTGGTTTCTGCTGGTCAGCATCAAGGGGCAGTAACACACACACACAAAATGTAGCAGTGTATGCAAGCTAGAAAATGGGCATAAACCACACAGAATGAAAAATATTACAAAATCTTACTTTGCAAATATGTTATATGGAGGAGAAAACCTATTGGACACGCTTGTCAGGTCTCAAGAAAACAGATGACACTTATGAAATAAAGCATATCTTGATTTTACCAAAAAAAAAAAGCCCACATTCAACATCCCAACCTTTACATCCTTCACTTCCATGGTGCTACACTGCTTCCTTCACCGTTTCTGAATGTTGGCATTGGGCATATTAATGGCCTCCACAGTCACCTAGTATTGTTATTTCTAGGCTGGGCTGTAAATGGTGAGAGGACACTCAAGAGGAAAAGACGGATGGACAGAGAATGAGACAAAATATTTCTATTGTGTGTGATTACAGACACTGCCCCTGGCAAACCATGTCTGCTTCATCAGCTAAGCCCATTCTTGTAGATGTGGCCAATACATACACACACATTTAGAGCTGCCATGTATAATGGAGTGACAGTATGACCAGCTGGTACCCAGTTGCAATCTGACTTGAGCTGGCGGGTTCAGGGTGACTTTAATGGTTGAAATTCTTAAGTAAAATTAATCCAGTTCCTTATTAAGATTGCTGGGATTATGTACACAAATCCTTATCACGTATAAACACACACACACTCTGTTAACAAATCCATTGACCTATGTATTAATACTGTGGTATTCCCAGGATACATTCTAATGTGATGGTGCGTGCATGAATTAGTTTTAGTCCCATTAGTCTTGATGTCATTTCAAAGGCTTTTCTCTCCTGACATGAACAAAACTCAAAGGGAAACCCTTCAGTTTTATCTTGCAGATAAAAGCATCTATGACTTTGGAAGTCTTGTTATACAAGCTGTGGGATATAGTCGGCTAGCTTTTTGACCTCATTTTGAGTGGAAAAAAAAGACAAAACAAAACAAAACAAAAAAAATCACTCACCTTTTAAATGATGTTCTACGTATAAACCCTCGGTTTAAATAAAATCTTAAGACCTGACTTCACAATTTTTCCTGCTTTTAGCCTTGAACTCTATATGGATTGAGGAGGAGATGTTTTTGTGTGTGTGTGTTGGCTTTCTACATGCCCGTCCTGTGCACGAGCAACATTTCCTCAGTGTTTTGAATCACAGTGTTGTTACCCAACAGTGCTGCATGTAGGCGGAGTCACGCTAAAGGTCAACATCAGCTCCCTGTGTGTTTCTTGCTCTGCACTGTGGCAGATGTGTTATGCAGCACATGACCTGCTGTGTGGTCTTTAGGATTACAGATTACTGCACTCCACATTTGACTTTTTGTCAATTCAATCAGCGATGGATAGATGAGCTTTTATTTCCTTGTAGTTACAGAGACTCATCTCGCTGCTGAGGCCAGACTGTCCAGTGAAAAGCTTCCCAACGTGCTGTATCATACTGTCAGCATGAAAGGCTTAACTGAAACCCCAATGAGCTTCAATTGAACAATTTCCAGAGACTTCACTTAACATTTTTGAACATAAATTGTTGCTTTAAAAAAAAAAAAAAAACATATAGTGCAATAGAATATAAATAATCACAAGGCATACTAACAATTTACTTCAATGATACAGCTGACTGACCATCTTGGATGTTATACAAACTGAGATGTAGACAAAAACAAACAAAAACAGGAAGGAGCAGTCACCAGCGTGATTTTAATGTCACAAAATATAAACAAAAAGCTACAAC
>NW_018128183.1:167258-168405 GCF_001952655.1 Monopterus albus | reverse complement strand
TTAAAGAGTACTGAATGCATTTATTTTTCCCTAAACACAACCTTTGCTAATGTGCAGGGTGGTGAACTGAACAGCAAAGGTTTTGTGCAATACGGAGAATGACTGTAACACCAGTGCACTGAAACAAGTTTCCGCTGCAAATTCTTGGATTGGTGTTTTGTTTTTTGCTGGAACATCACATCCCATTGTCAGCACCATCCTGTTAACACAGAGCAGCACACCACCCACTCGTGCTACACGAGACTTAAAACAAATGTACCCTCAAGCTGCAGCAGACAACTGAACTGTAGAGTGGAGGGAAACCGGCGGGAAGACCGAGTTCAGTGGTATTTACACAAGTATTATTAGAGATCAACTGGCAAAAAACAACCAGGGGTAGCCATAGTGACATTTATATGGCAGTAATATTCACAGCACATTTCATAACAAAATAAACCAAGTAACAGAAATCATTACCTAAACAAATTAATTGAATAGTGGTTTACCAAATTTCCCTCGTTCCCTTTTGGGTGTCATTGTAAAGCAGAGCTGCAATAGGCAAGATATTAAACCTAAAGGCTATGATAACTCAGACTGTTCTGCTTTATCGTTGACGTTTCATTTTAAATTCCCCATCTGTAAGACTTTATGGCTGTGCAGCACTACGGCATATGCTGTATACCAATAAGAGCGATTATGGCTCTCTCTCTCTGCCTGTCTCTCTATGAGCTTCAGGGACAATTTAAGCAGTCCGTCTAAGTGCAAATACCAGGATGTATATCTTTTGTAGTACACAAACAGTATGCGTTATCATACACACACACACACACACACACACACACAGAACCCTGCTGTCAACCAACGGCCAACGCCCCCCCTCGTCCCCATCCATATTTGATGCGTCTCATTAAAACTTGATTGTGGCAACACTTCAGCATTCTGACATCTCTTCTGATCCACTATTTAGTCACCCTCAGCACTTTGCTGAGGGTGACACTTTGAAAGAGCCCCCCTCAGTCATGCATGCACGGTTTGAGAAAAGAAACGCGTCAACACAAACACATGGAGGAATTCATACCAACTTACAGTATCTCCTGATATGAGTGCACTGAGAAATGATAACGGCTGAGAGCTGGGTAAACAAAAAGGAAATAGTTCATTAAACTTT
>NW_018128183.1:165714-167247 GCF_001952655.1 Monopterus albus | reverse complement strand
TTATTTGTTTTTTGTATTTTTGCCATCTTACATGCTCCTGGATGTAAACAAGGAAGCACTCACATTTAATAAGCAGTCAGTACGTGGCATCCCAACACCCTGCATATAAGATGTCATGAACTTAAAATAAGCTACAGGGTGCTTCTGAGTTCATATGCATATCAAGGTAGTTTATCCCTGTGAAAAGGCTATAACCTGCTAACAGAACTGACTGCAGAGCTTAAACTCAAGCCTAAATAACCTGCCTCATATAACCCAAGGAAAAAGTGAAGTGACAGCTCAGCTGTTGATTACAAATCGACCCATTCAAACAGAACTAAACTACAACGTGCAATACACTTCAACAATTAAAGTAAAACTAAAAACATCTTTATACTTCACAAATGTCCCCATTAAAATAAAGATTCTAATTAAACCCCAAATCAGAAATTAGAGCCTGATAACCCTCAAGTTACTCTTTATAGCACATCCTCTGCTTTCATATCCAACATGTCATTGTAGTTGACACCAGTTCACTCAGGCCAGGGAAAGAAATACAACTTTTTTTTTATCCCCTTTCAGTCCTGGAAGCACAGAGAGGGAGTAGCAAGGGTCAGTGGAGGCTGAGGTCCTGTCAGAGGTACCCAGACTTCTCTCAGTCAATGATAGTATATGTGATAAGTCCAATAAGAGATCTCATCAGAGGACCTACAAAGCTTTTGTTGTTATAAGCTTTTCCCATAATTGCATCTGCACTTCCCCTCACCTGCTTCTTGTCTCCCCATCACCTGAAGCAATGTCTGCGACTTATGTCTGGTAGAATTGTCATCAGCCCAAATGTTCTAGAAATGATGTAAATATATCATATCAAGCTTTTTTCATTTGACACAAGGAATATCAGCCTTATGCCACTGAATGGAGAGGATGATAGAAACAAAGATATATATTATTCATGGAGGTGAAATGATAGTAGATCTTGCAGAAAAACAATAATTCTCACAAACCAGAGCGGCAGTTAACACATATCCACTACTATGGTGAATCTGAAAACAAATACAATTTAAAACTTTGACCAGACCAATTAGCTGCAGTCCAATCACCAACAGGTTGCTAATAAAAGGGTGTGTCAGTCTAAACCCTGCTCCTCGTTTCTCAGAGCCAAAATAAAAAGCTCTGGAATGGCCTTCAAGGTATCCGGGCAGAGCGAAGATGGCAAAATGATCAAACAAGAAAAGGGAGGCTGCATCACATGGGTCAGATGTTAAATCCACAGTCAAGTCTACTCTCTCCAACATCTCTGGTTCATCACTGGTTATCAACCAGTCACACAGGCTAACTGCAAGAAAACGTTGTCAGTGCTATTAATGCATTTAAATAGGCAAACCCCTAGTATTGCATATTCCCGCCAGCTTAGCAGCTAACAGAGGAGAAGTTGCACATCTTGATAATGTACAAACACAAACACCAATGTCTTACATAGTTCTACATGTTTAAAGTGCTCAAGTCATTGTCAGTGACAGGCATCTGCACACACAGATGCATAAGTCTAAACAG
>NW_018128183.1:156083-165617 GCF_001952655.1 Monopterus albus | reverse complement strand
CGCATGCAAGCACACACACTTCACTGTTTGACTATTTCACAGTGCAAATATCAAGACCTCGCTCTTGTTTAATCAGCGTGCATGCACATAGGCAGGTGTGTGCATTAGTATACGTGCGCTGTTAATGTGTGTTCCTGGATGCTAATGTGTGTTTAACCCTGTGTTTGCTTTGTAGAGCCCCAGCTGAAGGGCATCGTCACCCGGCTCTACTGCAGACACGGTTTCTACCTTCAAATGCTACCAGATGGCACCTTGGAAGGCACAAAGGACGAAAGCAGCTCCTTTTGTAAGTGAACAATCAGACACACAGAGATGTGGTCAGCTAGTTTAATTGAGGTGTGCATTTCATGGCCGAGTCAGTACTTGCAGTATCGGGAGTTTCCCTTGCTTCTAGTCCAAAGTACCTTTACAAAAGGGACTTTCTGGTAAGACAGTCCTATATCTGGCCTTTTTCTGACAGCACATGAATGCACAGCAACATTGCCATGTTTCCTGGTTTGATTCACACTAGGCTGAAAACATACACATTTGGCAAGCTCCTGTGGGTGAACACCAGCTATGTGGGATTCAGTCACATTAGATAATACTACATCACAGTAGATCCTTGGCACAGAAGGGTTTTCAAACATTTGTGCTGCTTACACTCTTTGACCTTGAAGTTGCATGCTCCATGTATCAGAGTATTCCATGTCTGAATGTACAGTATTCAGTATCCTGCATGGATTCTTTCAGTCTGTTACTGTGTTTAATTGCCTATAACTATGCTAGCAACTCTGAGACTATAAGCTTTGAGCTTGATGCAATCATTAAACAATTAAAATCCAACATGTTGATGTTTACCACGCTAATATTTATATCATTGATTTGCAGGTAATTTAGCCGTACACTAAAAGTCTTGACCTAATCATAGTGGGACAGCCAGGGGGTCACCAAAGTTATTCCAAATCACTCCAAGTGGTACGTGAATGTGGGCACCACATTTCAGGGCAACATTCAGCAGCTGAGATACGTCACTGTGGACCAAATTAGTGCATGCTGCTACATGACTAAAGAAATGATAGCACTGGGTGACAAGCACACATATTCAGTGAATCCTAAATGTTCTAAATGGTTTCATGTCATCCAGCACCAGTGAACACAACAGCTCATGCCCACGTTTTTGGCCATTCTGGATCTGCCTGTGCTGGAACTGCCCGGCTGGGAACGAGGAGCACTTTCAGGTCATCTCATGCTGTCAATTAGTTACATGCTAATAACTTTGGTTCTGAAGAGCAAAGTGTCATGAATGAGAATGTGGATCATAACCTGGATCATAATCATGTCTTTAATACAAATTTAACAGAATGAAGCTTAAACAATGATTTTAGATAGCATCCAAATATGTAGCATGTAAAAAACTACAAAGAATTTTAACTGTGCTTTTATTTTCTGTTTGGCAATATACATCATTTACATTCAAATTTCATAATTCGCACGCATGCACACAAAACCAGCCATAAGTGTACACGTATCCCCAGCAGCAACCGTCCTGAAAAATGTATGCTCCAGATGTACACACACACACAACCATGTAACCGCATAATGGGAGAGGTCATCATCTGTGTGATTGGTGACCAGTAACATCATTGCCTGTGAATCCCCCAGAGTCTCTGGACACCCTCCAACCTACAAGAGATCAATACTGTATTATAGGATATTCCTGATGTGGTAACACAGCATCTTTTTCTGTCAAAACACCAGTTTGAAAACATGAAGTTAGCACAATTTTGTATTTATAATCTACAGGGAATGGGGGATCGCGCTCAGTTGCAGTTCCTTCCGCAAAGTTAGTATTTTAGCATTTTATTAAGATGTCAGAATACTTAGTGTTACCAGGTTAGAATACCCTGGATCTAACCTTCAGGTATTTATTATGACCTTAGAAATTTGCAGTTGTGTTTGTGTCAAGTGTTCCCTTACATTTGGACAAACAAAGTACTGGTGCGTTGAAGAAATCCAAGTGAGAGAGCAGTTACGGTGCCAGGGTTATGAACCCTCAAACAGTCACATCTGTGTGGATCAATTAGGCCAACGCCACCTCTAGAAGCTCCTCAGTAATGGACCTGCTCCCACCACTCCCTCTTATGTAACAACACGCCTACATGGAGGCAAACATGCTGAGCCCTGAACTTTAAATAGTCTCATGTCCAACCTGAAATATTCATCACCTAATACCGCAGGGCACATTTGAAGGTACAGGGCTCATTTCCACATGAATGAAATGACTGCCATTGTGCAACAGCACTCCTGGTGTGTCAGGGCATTAAGCATCAGTCAGCACAGGTCACCCTGCAAAGTATTGCTATGTGGGTCTGACTTACTGCTCATTTAATAACTGTAATTCCATCAATCTTGGGATCTGGTTTAACGTTGTCCTGGGTTGTTTGCATTCCAAGGAGACAGTGAAATGTGTGTGGAGGGTTGACAGCTACAGTAAGTCCCATAAACCTCATAAATTGTGCACTTTTTATCCGAGTCAGGTTATTTATTACTTCATGCAGGAATGGTTGAATGACTGACATCATTGGAACTTAGCATCAATCAGCAGCACAAGCATTATCCAACTGCACAGAATACTGAACGAGTGCAAAGAGTTATGTGAGCATATACCTCTGTGAATGAAACACTCTGCCAAGCTTATCTTCAGTAATCTTCCTGGAAGCAGAGAGTTAATGCAAACTGGCCTGTTACTAGACAGCTTTCTGTTTCACTCCATATCAATCATGGCCCCAGTTTCCCACTAAAATCCAATTTTTGCTTTCATTTTTAACCTAGTTTTTTTTTATAAATATCATGCTCTGCCAATAATGTCCACTACCTATATCTTCAAAGTGGTTCTTGATATTGTCAAGAACATTTTAAAGTGACCACTTTAAAATGTTTACCCCTATGAGCACCTTTTGTCAGCTCTGTTCCTGGGATACCTGGCCTTGACCAGCTGGTTCGCCTGGACAGAAATGTTATCTGGAAGGCAGGACAATGAAGGGAAAGGTTGGTCCAGGGATAAAAGGTGGAAGGATGTATGGAAGCCCAGAGGGGACGCAGCAGAATAAAAAGTGACGAGAGCATCTTTTGTATGGCCTTGAAGTACTTTTACTTTCTTTTTTGTTCAGTTCCCTCTGGGCTTCACCAACTATAGTTGGCCAACAGAGAATGTTGTCGCAATGCTCGGAGTGACGGGATGTTAAAGCAAAAGGCATCAAAGGGATGGATAAGAGGATCAGAGGAGGAAAGGAAAAGGAAGGAAGGCATGGTGTAACACGGAGAAAACTGAGCCAGTGAGACAGGATGAGCTGGCAGAGGAAGTGAGAGGATGATGGTGAAGAAAAGAAAAGAAATTGGAGGGAGCAATGGGGAGCAGGTGGAGCAGCTGGCATGGGGCTAATGGCTCCTCAATCACTGTGTCTCCCCCCTCTGGTGGGAGGTCAGAGGAGCCGACACCTCCTCTTCCCACACTGCTTCTCTCTCCTCCCTGTACTTTGTCATACTTCCAGGCTGTTATGTAATAAAGCTGGAGGAGGAATGAAGGGAAGAAAGAAGAGTTGGGTGAATAACTTATTAATTGATAAAGTAAGGGCAGTGAAATGACTGCACTGTTTTTCTATGGTTTAAACATTACTATCACTCACTCATTCGCCAGTCATTTACCTGTGTACTACAGAGTTTTAAGTTTTAAAGCACTTCACAAACTTCCAGGTGATCATGGCGTGCTGTGAGGCACATAAGATATTCATCGACATGTTTAATTTATTTATAGACACATATATATGCGCACAACCCCTAAGTTGGGTATTTACTGGTATTTTTAAGAATGAATAATTCTAAAATATTCATGACTCAAGAAGCAACACCAAGACTTTTGTTTTATTTACTGTGTTTATGCATTTGATTGCCAATGCCTATAACTTAGGCAAACAACCACACAACTTATTCCAGTGTTGCTAAATTTTGATGAGCATGGGAGTAAGTGATGACCTTTTTTCAAATGAGGCCAGTCGACTTCAAACTGGTGAAGAGAGCAGGAAAAACAACAAAAGTACAGCAGGCTCGGACGTGGGAAAATCAAAACTATTAGAGCTTTGACAGATAATTTTGTGCTCACAATGGACCATAATCACACCATAGTGCATGAGTGTGTGTGTGGCCACGAGAAACCCGGGCTCAACACACAGGAAACCACTGCTATAGTGACAACTGCAACAAAAGTGAGACATGATCAGGTTTTGGAAGGTTCCGTCTCCAAATAGATTAAGGAAAAGGCAGGGATGGAAACAAATCACAAAAGAGCTGAAGAAGATTTAAGCATATTTAGAAGAAGCAGGAAGAAAAAAAAATGCATTGAGCAAGTGACGGAGGTGCTGGTGAGACTGCTGGATCGTGTTACTTGGAGAGGAGGACAAACCCAAAATCAGCCAGGAAGACAGAGACAAAAAGGAAAGCAAAACGGAAGCTATTGATTCTCAGTGTGTTCGTCAGAAAGCTGTGAAGTAGGAGCTGGATTCCCTGAATTTTACCCACTGTAATTAACACTGTTGGAGGAAAATTTTACTCCTCTCTGTGCTCTGGAGCAACTCTTTCTCTCTCTCCAACTTTCCCCAGTGCTTGCTAAAGCTCTTTCTCATAGGACAGAAGAAAAATTGGACCTGAAAGGAAGACCAGGAAAACTTTGAGTGAGCTGCAGCACTCGAGAAGGAAAATCTGTAAAAGTCAGATGAGGAGAAAGGTAAAAGAGCAGCAGAGTAGGCTCATGAGGAGGAGAATAAGATTGTGAGAAATAACAAGGAGAGAAGAAGCTGAGGGAAGGGGATACAAAAGACGGAAAGCAGAGACAAGAAGAGCGCAGTGAAACAACAGAATGGCAAAAGGATCAAATAGGACAAAAATTAATGGACCTAGATGGAAATATATTGGTTTCAGAGGTTGACAGCTGGCAAAGGGGGAATTTAAAGGGAATAAATAAGATAGAAAAATGGGGAGATGTTAAAAAAGTTAGATAAGAAAAGGTTACTTTGTTACAAGGTGGGGTGAAAAGATGAAGCGCACCAGAGATAAGAAGAGAACAGAGGAAAAGACAGATGGACTGAAAGGAAGACGGATAAAGGCAGGGTTATGGAGAGGAAAGCCTGGGGGAAGAAGAAGTTAAATAACCAATGAGTTGGTTTTCTTGTCAACAGGGTCAATGACCACCAGGGAAATCAGGCATGAAGCCCAGCTACACCTCATTGAATCTACTACATTATAGTCTTTAAAGCTCATTTTTACAACACAAATGACAGCGTGTAGATGGAGAGAAGCTCCATCTTTTGTTGCCAGTGCAAACCAACCTGTTTTCTACAACTTAAGAGTCATCTCACTGATCTCAGTAGCACAATGTTATTCCAGATTCCTACAACAGTGATTGAAAAAGGATGACTAAAGTATTCATCATTACAGTAACGACCTCTTTGGTATCCCACCACCTGCAAAGAAATGCCAGACTGAACCTAAACATAAGAAAATGAGTGTTTGCTGAGAAGTGGCTACAGGAGGTTCCAGGGCTCCAAATAGATGATGACAGCACAGTGATGTGGTGCAAGACATGCCGTGAAAATCCCAGTGCTGCAGACAAAAGCAGCGCTTTTGCAAAGTTTACAACTGATGCAGTGATTGTGTATGATGTACCTTCATTCATGGTCTTCTTCAGCAGATGATTTAGCCAAATTAATATAAACTAATATATAAACAATACACCAATTAAGACCATGAAACGTGATTAAAACCTCGAAAAAAAAAACAACTAGTAAGTTGTTTTTTCAGACCACACTCTCCAAATTCATTAACTAATCATTAAAGTAATAATTCTGTATTTCCAAAGATGTTGTAGGTTGTTTACAGTCACATGACTGTTCAGACACACAAAACTCGACGGAGCGCAGGAAATCAAAAACAGGATGAAGAGATGGAGGAAGGTCCATACTGTATTAGCTTTAACAATATTATGAGAAACAGAAAATCACAACATTGCTGAATATGACCCTTGTGTTATGAAAAGGAGCCATTTTTCAACTGAATTAAACCAAATAGCCTGCTACTGAGGCCCATACTCCACTGTCCTGTGACAAAGGGATTATGTCTATGGTCCTGTGGATTAATCTAGCAACAGACATTCAATGTGCGGTGGATCTCAACATTAACTTAATGTAGGTTAAGTGCTCTCCAGGGTCCACTGACACACCACTAAAGACACTGGATCATCATAAAACAGGACAGAGAAGTCACTGCAGCTTATTGCAGTGTAGTAGTTGGCTAGTTACATAAGTGGTCACTGCACACAGGAGCATTATTAGCCCACGCTGCTCCTCCCGAATCTAGACAAAGGCTTGCAAGCTATTTTTGCAGGTGTTATGCCAGAGTGCATTTCCCTCTAGCAACTTAACTAATCATTAAAAAGTATTAGTTCAACATTTTGGAAATCCACTTCTTTGGTTAGACTGGTGAAAACACTGACACCTCTCTACTACATATCCATAACACTAGATATGAAGCTACAATCAGCAGCCAGTTAGCTTAGTTTAGCATAAAACTTCAAAATGGGGAAATCAGCCAGTGGCTGCTACTCAGTATCACTTAAGTTGTCATATCCACATATTATAAGGGACACACTCAGAGATATGGGAAGGATAAACACACAAGTGCGTATACATACCATAATGTTATAAACATAATATACATGTTCAAAAAACACAATATAATGTATATACACTTGAAAGAACACACACACACAAATTCTGATAATTATGAGAACATAAACACTGCAGGCAACCCTACTCACCAACACACACTGCGAGTGCTGCTCTAGTGACCAGGTTGTTTACTGTATTCTATGCACATAAGAAATTCAAACTCCACAGGAAGGGATTCAGCTGCATTACAAAGTGTTGTTTTAGGGTAGAAAAAAAATTCAAAGCAGGCTCAGGAGATATTGTTTCCAATGTACAGTATTCTTAAAGCTCTCTCTCTCCCTCTCCAGCAGAGGAATTCTCCCTACTGTCACTGCCATGTTTCTCTGACCTCTGGTATAGCAACAGCCAGACTATTCTTTCTAAATCACCTTCACCCAATTCCTCCCTCCTTCACTCTTTCTTTTTTGCACACCTCCTACAGTATTCCTGACTTGGACAGATTTACTGTACAACAGGGAGGATGAAATAGGGGACAGCTGGAAAGCAATTGTCTTTTTGTGCCACGAGGAAGCACTGTGAGCATTTAGGAGAAAGAATGATGGCTCTAACACCACTCCCCCCTCTGATTTTTTTTTTTTTTTTTTTGCAGTGCAGTTCAACTTGATTCCTGTGGGGCTCAGGATAGTGGCCATCCAGAGCACCAAGACAAGGCTCTACGTTGCCATGAACAGCGAGGGCTACCTCTATACTTCGGTACGGTCAGCACATACATTACACCAACGCCTTTCAAGGTCTAACTTGTGACTTCATTACAGCAGAGCTATTTCACTGCAGAAGAATGGAACAGGCTTATACATTTATTATTTATTCCTACATTAGAGGTGAAATCAACACAGTGTTTGGCCCTCCAGCAGCAAAAGGTAATTCACATAGTATTGGAAAAAGTGCAAAATATTATTACATTTCTCTGAAGTTCCTGAAACTCTCATCTTCAAAAATCTACTGTAACTGTAGAAGCAATCTACTATTTAATCAAAGATAAATATAATCAGTCTAGGAATCAGCAGCACCCAATCTGTAAAATACACATTGTGTATTACTCTATTCTAACTGTGGCGTGTGCATTTTGCACAAGTTGCTAAAACTACCAAATATCCAGAAAAATGCAACCAGTGTCACCTGGGACAGAATAAGATGGTATATGCCATATATCTCAGTAGTAGTGTAGTTTTAGCTTTTGACATCAGTGTCACAACATTTGGGGAAACTGCTCTGATGCTGTGAACTATTATTTCCACTGGCATCAAGTATTTAATAAAGCCATGTTCTCTTCTAAAGATTTGTTGTTCTAAACAAACGGGTGTTTCGAAAATTACCATTTGAATTTAAACAATCATACAGTACTATGACAATTTTCAGCATATGCCCTATTGTTATGATTTTACCTAATGTCCAGTTCACACACCTAAGTATATTACTGTGATAAATACATGCACGACTGCAGCACACAACATGTTGTGCACAGTACATTCAGAGATCAAGCCTTTGGACTCCAACCAGACTTCTTTGTACTCGCACATTGACAGTGACACCTTCAACTTCAAATGCCAGCACGCATCTGTGCATGAAACGGTTTTCAGCTCTCAGTCAGAGCAGCACTTGCATGTTACATCTTTCGCAACAGCTCAAAGATGTTTCCTGAAAGTTGTTTCTGATGTGCAGTGAGATGCAGCAGAAACAGATTGGAGAGGTAGATGGAGTAGTAGATGAAGAGAAAAGGATGGATCAGAGTGCACCCTCAGGAGGCAGAAGAAAGGTATCCCCCACCTGACCTACTCCTCTTGGCACACGGGCAGAGTATCTGAGCTCTTTTGTAGTGCATAGGTGCACTCGCTTCAAAGTCAATCTAATTCTGGCTGCATGGGTACTGTTGGAGATGAAGAAGGGAGATACAAATGGAATAAGTGAAACTGACCCTGGATGGAACACGCATACACAAAGTTCCCCCTTCTGCTGCTGCATATACAGTATGTGAACATTATCCTATTGAGACACAAACATGCACAGCGCCTAATGTCTGTGAACAGCCAAACACAAATAGCAGTGGGACCCAACACAATTCTTCAGTTGTCCCTTCTTGGTCCTGAACACGCATAACATGATATAAAATAGTTGGCAAGTCTGGCAGACCCAGTTCTTGTTGGCTCCTGCGTTTTGTTACTTTGATTTCAACAAGGAGAATGTCACATCAGTGAATGTAGAAAAACTCAAGCAATAAAAGTACAGTTTGAGTCGTATGATTCGGTGGGGAGAGCGGTTGTCTCCCAACCAGAAGGTTGGAGGTTGGAATCGTGGTGCCTGCAGTCCACATATTGAAGTGTCCTTGGGCAAGACACTGAACTCCAAGTTGCCCCTGATGGTTAGAGCCATTGGTGTGACTTGGTGCTGCAGATGGCTGCCTCAGTTCTGTGCTGGAAACAAATTCCTTGTGTTTGTGTGTGTGTGTGTGTGTGTGTGTGTGTGTAACATACTTGGCCAAATAAAAAGGTGATTATTATGATTATTTTTCAACCTGGGTGTTACTCCCATAATTATAGCCTTTTTGACAATAGGCCATGCTAAACATCTGGAAAACAACGTAAATCAGGGCCGGCAGTTGTTTCTGTTTTCTAAATAAACTTACATTTAATCATTTCAAATGCTTGACTCCAAGTGCAAGCATTTAAAACCTTGCATGCACACACAGATATACAGTAGGAGGTTATATTTACACAGGCGTTCGAGACAGAAGAAAGGTGACCCATTTTCACTAAAGGAAAGAACCACAGGGAAA
>NW_018128183.1:155114-155977 GCF_001952655.1 Monopterus albus | reverse complement strand
ACCATCTCACCTTAAACTACCTGCTCTTTTATTGTTTTGTGCAAATGTGAGCATTGGAGAGAAAAAGAATAGGATAGAGAAGAGGGCATGTTGCCCTCAGGGTCCCAGAGAGACAGTGTGCTGCCTTAACACCCTGTTATGCAACATATGCAGAGAACAAGGTCCCTACATCATCCCCCAAGGGGGAAAGGCCAGTTTAGCAAGCAGTTAAAAACTTACCTCCAAAAAAATAAATAAAAACACACACACAAAATATTTTTGTGCCATTTAAGGTCCTGGTTTTACTTCCTGTGGTGGAAACTGCACTGTGGCTGTAGGAGAAACTATTCTTTTATTTATGTGTACTTTCTTTAAAGACCAATAGTGAGGGAGATTTGGTGATAATGATTATTAGTTGGTGGGAAATCCTTTAGTCTACATTGCAGAAAGGAGAGAAAGAAAAGTGAGAAGAAAAGTGAAAGCAGCAAAAAGAGGTCAGCCACCTATAATATAGAGAATTATTCCACCTAAAATTCAAGGAAATGAAGAAAAATGAACATTTTCCCATTACATTTCAGTTTTCCAAAGGCCATGTTTACCTTTTGAAAAAACTATTTTCATTTTTGAACTGTGCATACGTAAATTAGAAGGCATGATCTAAAGAGTAGCAGCCTGCTGATTGGTCCAGCAGATTCTAAAAATCCCAGTTTGAACACATCAGCACTGGAATTACACTGTAGCTCCAGCTAACCCACTGAGACCTACTACCTGCAACCAACTGAAATGCAGCCACTTCTCCCCATAACATCATACCACCAAGTAGAGCTAATGTTAGTAATTCTTCATACCACATATTGCACTTATGTCACACACAGTGACTCTTT